>NW_024710644.1:122500-153365 GCF_018991925.1 Homarus americanus | reverse complement strand
CGCCTCCACCTTTCTACCCTTCTCTACAAAAAGTAAGGAGGTTAAGAGGAGAAGGAAAGAGGGAAGGAGGAGGGAAGGAGGATGGAGGGAGGGAGGGAGGGAGGGAGGAGGGAGGGAGGGAGGGAGGGGAGGAGGATGAGGGGGGAGGGAGGAGGAGGAGGGAGGGAGGAGGAGGGAGGGAAGGAGGAGGGAGGGAGGGGAGGAGGGAGGGGAGGGAGGGAGGAGGAGGGAGGGAGGGAGGGGAGGGAGGGAGGGGAGGAGGTGTAGGGAAGGAGGAGGGAGGGGAGGAGGGAGGGAGGGAGGGAGGGAGAGTGATGGAGGGAGGGAGGAGAGGGAGGGAGGAGGGAGGGAGGAGGAGGATCTTCCAAGTCTTATGGCTAATTAGGGGAAGGGAAGTTGCTGTCTCTTATGACTGTCTATTGCTTAGTGACGGGTGGGGAGGGGAAGGCAGGGAGGGTAGGGGAGGGTAGGAGGGAGGGGGAGGGTAGGGGAGTGATGGGGAATAGGGAAGGAGAAGGGGGGAGAAGAATGTGGGTTGGGGAAGAGGGAAGGAAGGGAGGAAGGATGGTGTAGGAGGAGAGAGAGAGAGAGAGAGAGAGAGAGAGAGAGAGAGAGAGAGAGAGAGAGAGAGAGAGAGAGAGAGAGAGTAATTTAACAGTGTGTAAAACCAAACCTGTCCCATATAAGAGTTGTTTACTATAAGACGACTACACACACAGAGTGAACACCGGTTATATGGACCTTACCCTCTCTTACTCAGGCTTATATACAAAGTGATTCCCATAGGCCTGACGACTCTTTGGGACCCAGTCACAAGAGGGTCGACTCCGAGTCTAGGGCGTAAACCGAGATTCTCAAAGACATTAGGCGAGTGTTGTTATCCAGGTTATATAAAGACATCAAGTGAGTGCTGTCGAGGTTATATAAAAGACTACAGCAAACAACACACAACAGCAGTAGCCAATAGAAGGAATTAGCACTGGTATTGTGAAGAAAAAACTCATTCCTGATTGGCCAGTGGTTGAGATAACGACTCAACCGTCCAATCACGGGCCTGATCTGAGGAGTTTTTATTTTTTTATATTTTGATTCATTTATATTATTATTATTATTACGTCAGGTTAGGTTAGGTTAGCTTTTATGTCAGGTTAGGTAAGCATATTGTCAGGTTAGGCTTTTACGTCAGGTTAGGAGGTTAACTTTTACGTCAGGTTAGGTTAGCCTACGTCAGGTTAGTTAGGTTAGCTTTACGTCAGGTTGTGTTAGCTTACGTCAGGTTAAGTTAGGTTACTTTACGTCAGGTTAGGTTAGGTTAGCATTACGTCAGGTTAGGTTAGCTTTACGTCAGGTTAGGTTAAGGCTTTTTACGTCAGGTTAGGTTAGGTTAGCATTACGTCAGATTAGGTTAGCTTTACGTTAGGTTAGGTTAGGTTAGCATTACGTCAGATTAGGTTAGCTTTGTCAGATTAGTTAGCCTTTTACGTCAGATAGAGTTAGGTTAGCTTTACGTCAGGTTAGGTTAGGTTAGCACACGTCAGGTTAGGTTAGGTTAGCTTTACGTCAGTTAGTTAGGTTAGCTTTACGTCAGTTAGGTTAGGTTAGCTTTAAGTCAAGGAGGTTATTAGCTTTACGTCAGGTTAAGTTAGGTTATTAAGTCAAGAAGTAGGGATAAACTACCATTAGAGAATAAAACTTAACCACCAAATGAAATAAACTGAAGTGATTAATTTCCAGGTAGTCCTTTCTCCTTCCCCACCCTCCTCCCTCCTCCTCCCTCACCTCATTCCTCCGGCCTCCACCCCTTCCCCCAATCCATCCTCAAAAGGTAAAAATTAATAACACCAACAACCTAATTTGCTATAATACAAGATGTGTTATGTGTCAGTGGTCAGTCATAACGCGCCACAACGAGTCGTAATTAGTGTAATACTGTTATCGTCGCTTTAATAATGACATCTTGATACTAAAAGGCTTAATGACTTGTTTGGGTCGAGGTAATTAACGGGTGATGAAGGTAATTAATTAGTGGTGAGGAGAGAGAGAGAGAGAGAGAGGAGAGAGAGAGAGAGAGAGAGAGAGAGAGAGAGAGAGAGAGAGAGAGAGAGAGAGAGAGAGAGAGAGAGAGAGAGAGAGAAGGAATTGCTATGGGTCCAAGCCCAATCGAAACAGGCAGACAGGACAGACAGACAGACAGACAGACACAGACAGACAGACAGACAGACACATCTTCTCGACAGCGTGTCATCCAAACAATAACCGCCGCCCATCAGGTCACTCAACCAATCACCGACCCCCATCCAGCAACTGAACCAATCACCGCCTCTCACCAAGCAAAACCAACTAACCAAAGCCAATCCGATAACCCAACCAATCACCGCCGCCCATCCAGCAACCCAACCAATCACCAACGCCCATCTAAAAACTGAACCAATAACCGCCCACAAGACGTCTTCTCCCGGTGGATATCAACCAGTGACGGTTATTTCCCTAGCGATTCAAAAACAACCAATCAAGAGCGACTAGGGGCCCAGAAGAGAGCATAAGAGTGTTTATGGGAATTTCATTAACCTCCCAACATCAAGCCTCCTCATTGGTCACTTACCTCCCTACACCAAGCCTCCTCATTGGTCACTTACCTCACTCTGACAGATAGTTTTCCTGCCATTGGCTCGTCGCTGGACAGTGGCAGAGCGATGCGGGCGGTGATTGGCTGACAAGTGTCCGTCTTCTTGGTCCTACAGGCGAGTCCTCGAAGTCCGACATCTTCTTCGAATCCTGCAAGAGGTACCATGGTCAGTAGGAGGTACCATAGTCAGTAGGAGGCACCATAGTCAGTAGGAGGTACCAAGAAGAGAGTACCATGGTCAGTAGGAGGTACCATGGTCAGTAGGAGGTACCATGGTCAGGAGGAGGTACCATGGTCAGTAGGAGGTACCATGGTCAGGAGGAGGTACCATGGTCCAGGGGAGGTACCATGGTCATAGGAGGTACCATGGGCAGTAGGAGGTACCATGGTCAAAGGGAGGTACCATGGTCACAGGAGGTACCATGGGCAGTAGAGGTACCATGGTCAGTAGGAGGTACCATGGTCACTAGGAGGTACCATGGTCAGAGGAGGTACCAGTCAGTAGAGGTACCATGGTCAGGAGGTACCATGGTCAGAGGGAGGACCATGGTCAGTAGGAGGTACCATGGTCAGGAGGAGGTACCATGGTCTGTAGGAGGACCATGGGGTAGGAGGTACCATGGTCAGTAGGAGGTACCATGGTCAATAGGAGGTACCATAGTCAGTAGAGGTACCATGGTCAATAGGAGGCACCATGGTCAGTAGGAGGTACCATGGTCAGTAGGAGGTACCATGTGTCAATAGGAGGTACCATGGTCAATAGGCAGGCCCATGGCTGACAGGAGGTACCATGGTCATAGGAGGTACCATGGACGTAGTAGGAGGCACTCATAGTCAGTAGGAGGTACCATAGTCAGGAGGAGGTACCATGTCAGTAGGAGGTACCATGGCTCGGGAGGCGGTGCTACACTGTATCCTGGTCAGCTGATATACATTTGTGAGACATAGACTCTCTCTCTCTCCTATTACACTTTTCTCGTCACTAGAGATCCGAGAACACAACACAACACAACACAACACAACACAACACAACACAACCAACCACTTAATCTACAACCTACAACTCTAACATCCAAAATGGCTCTGAATTGGCCTGAGACTCTACTAGTGTCTCTTTGATCCCCAGTTACAAAAAGGACAATTATCGAAGGACTCTCAAGGATTGTGTCCCGTTGAGAGGAGATCGTAGGATTTGTCTGGCCCAAGTAGATCTAGGTATGGGGTGGGGGTGGTAAGGACCTGAGAGATTAGGACCTGAGGAACGTCTTGGGATTGTACCTGGGATTGGGGACTTGGAGGAACGTCTTGGGATTGTACCTGGGGATTGGGGACCTGGAGGAACGTCTGGGATTGTACCTGGGGATTGGGGACCTGAGGAACGTGTTGGGGTTGTACCTGGGATTGGGGACCTGAGGAACGTCTTGGGATTGTACCCGAAACGTGTACCGAATTAAGAACCTTGAAGGAATGTCACACCACCCACGACCTATTAACCGTGCACCTGGCAACATACCTGTGGATTAGGGACCTGGATGAGTGTTCGAGGCCTCATTATGCGGATGTTGTTATTGTTCTCGGGAACGTCTCCGAGGACGACGTTAACGAGGGCGTACTCCATCAGCGGAGCAGAAGACGAACACGGTGCACGAGGACATGAACACATCGATGGCCTGCCGGAAGGAGTGGAGTAGCTGTTAGACTGGTACCTTGGTGATCGGATTGGACCGCTATAGAATATCACCTTGCTAGAACTGTCACCTTGACCCACCAACATCACCTTGACCCAACATCATTACCTTGACCCACCATCATCACCTTGACCCACCAACATCACCTTGACCACACATCACCACCAACATCACCTTGACTCACTAACATCACCACCAACATCACCTGACCCCAACATCATTACCTTGTCCCACCAACATCACCTTGACCCACCATCATTACCTAGACCCACTAACATCACCTTGACCCACCAACATCACCACCAACATTACCTTGATATAAGAGACAGGAGGAGAGACTTCTGGGAGTTAGCGTGTTGGGTGGAGAGGTGAGCAGAGAGGTGACTCCAGAGTGACCTGGGCGGCACGGCCCGGTCTGATCCAGAAACTGATCCACGACATGATGACGATGAGGCAGGTGGGGATGTAGTGGAACAGGAAACTTCAGGCGGCGCTTGAAGGTGAACACGATCTCCAGACACGTGAAGTTACCTGTAGGAGGAGGATCTGGTGAGTGGGTGTGTACCTGTAGGAGGAGGACCTGGTGAGTGGTGTGTACCTGTAGGAGGAGGACCTGGTGAGGTGTACTGTAGGAGGAAGACCTGGGTGAGTGGGTGGTACCTGTGGGAGGAAGACCTGGTGAGTGGGTGTGTACCGCAGGAGGAGGACCCAGGAGGGAATGGTACGAGGAAGACCTGGTGAGGGGTGGTACCTGTAGGAGGAAGACCCAGAGGGTGGTACCTGTAGGAGGAAGACCTGTGAGTGGTGTACCTGTAGGAGGAAGACCTGGTGAGGGTGTACCTGTAGGAGGAAGACTCAGTGGTGGGTGTACCTGTAGGAGGAAGACCAGGAGGTGGAACCTGTAGGAGGACATGGTGGTGTGTACCTGTAGGAGGAAGACCTGGTGAGTGGGTGTACCTGTAGGAGGAAGACCTGGGAGTGGGTGTGTACCTGTAGGAGGAAGACCTGGTGAGTGGGTGTGTACCTGTAGGAGGAGACCTGGTGAGTGGTGTGTACCTGTAGGAGGAAGACCGTGAGTGGGTGTGTACCTGTAGGAGGAAGACCTGTGAGGGAATACAGGAGGAAGACCTGAGAAAATAGGGACCTGTGACTATTACCTGTATAGAAAAACCTGATAATTATTCTACCTGTGAACAGTACTGGCTGACGCTGTACACACTCTCGGATCATACATTAACCACTATTTCTTCATCTACCTCTCTACCTCCACTACCTCCACTACCTCTCTCTACCTCCTCTCCACTACCTCACCTTACACCACCATTCCTTATCGTGTCAGGCATTCGTTAACTCCAAGGTCATAACGTAAAGGTCATATATTACTACCATATAATAGTAGGCCTATGAGTAAGCCTATGTGCCCCCTAACCTCAACAACATCTATCTATATTTTGGAGGGGGAGTGGTGAAGAAGTTATTAGAGTAGGTTACGTAGGGGTTAGGTTAGGGTTAGGTTAGGTTAGGTTAGGAAGAAGTTAGGGTTAGTTGTGTTAGGTTTGGTAGAAGTTAGGTTAGGTATTTGGCTTTTGCTAGGTTAGGCTAGGTTAGGTTAGGTATATCTCCAAGTCATTAATGTTCAGATACATTAATATTATCATGAAAATAATAATAACAATTAACCTTAAACTTTCACTATAACAAATGTGTAATGACTATTGTTGTTCACACACACACACACACACACACACACACACACACACACACACACACACACACATACTTCTGCTCCTTCAAACTCTCAGACCCATTTCAGAAATTGGTCAGTGTGCTCGCTCCAAATTTGGCTCAAAGGCCTTTCTGGCTTTGATGTCCACCGCTTGCCCGTGTCACTGAGTTTATGAATAAAATTATTATATTGTATTAACCTGAGTCATCCTGCAAGCTGCGTGGGTAAAGGCGTATCCCATCTGGTGTCCCCACGAGGCAGTCACTCTGGCGACACCCCTCTCAGCTGCCTCTTTAAACTGTCCAAGTTTGCCTCTGAAATCTGGTACTCAGTGAATTTTCCTTACGTCTGCCCTGAAAATCTAACTGGAATCTAATTTCTTTGTGATCGCTGTTTGCAAGTTCGTTCTACCTCGACATTGTAATGAGGTTTTCTTGTTCGACAGAACTAAATCGAGTATATTAATACCCCGTGTGGGTTCGTTATATGTTGACTTAGGAAACAGTCCGGATCGTCTCGAGAAAATCCTCTGACTTGAGCGCCCGTAAGGTCAGTCCAATCTATTGCCAAGGTTAAAGTCGCCTACTATACAGACTTTGTTGTGTATGGAAGCCCTCGCATTTCATCCCAGATAAGTCGCTCATTAACTCTATCAAGATTGGGAGGTCTATATATTACTCCTGTGATTAATTTTTCCCGACCAGCGCTTAATTTTATCCAAATTGTTTCTGTATTCTGCTCAGTTTTATTTCCTTATTTATTTCACACTCAGATTATCCAACATAGATTGCCATCCGCTTCCTTCCTGTCTGCCCATGAGTATGGAATAATTTGAAACCGCAATTTGATATTCGACCGGTAACTCACGTGAGTCTAGGTTGATCCATGTTTCAGTGAATGCTATTGTATCGATTTTTTCGGTACATACCAAGGCCCTAATATCATCCATTTTGTTTCTCATACTTCTACTGTCCGCAGAGTAGACATTTAAGAGTGTTCTGAGTCCCTATCATGTTTATTTTAAACTCCCTGTTTAATTTAGTTTTGTCATCATTCCGAACACTATTTCCTGTAATCTTTTACTTTGTTTACCCGCTCCCACTGCAGTTTCCCCCACCCCGTGACCCATATGTTCCCCTACAGGTTTAAACTTCGATATCCTTGAACTGCCCCTCTAGAGACAGCCGGTTGCCACCCCATCCGAGACAGGTGCACCCCATCCCTACATAAAGGTCCTTCTGCCGTAGAAGTTGTCCCAGTTGTCAATGAATGGGACTGATATTGACGCAATATCTGTCAAGACGGTCGTTGACACCAACCGCCCTTGACAACCATTCACTGCCAACTCTCCTTCTAGGCAGGACACAGCATATGATAGGATCCTCCCTGAACCTAATACGTCCTATAGCTGCCTTGAACTTATCAAGAGCTCTCCTCCCCACCGGCCAATATCATTGCCTCCTGCACTGAGGCAAATAATGGTTGTTCCATTACCAGACAAGATATTGTCCATCCTGTCATTATATCCCCCACCCCAGCTCCTGGCAAACACACCCTCATCCTATTTTTGTTCTTACCACAAAGGCCCTGTCCAAGTACCTTGACCGAGTCACCAACAATTAAATTTTTATACCTTCCTTGTCATCCCTGTCCCCTGTACTAACGTCAATCCGTCTATCAAAGGGACTGAACGAGTTTTTCACTTAGCTGTTGTTGTCGTATCCTTGGTGTTTTCTTCACCACCAGCTTCGTCTTCCCACTCCTCACAACCTTCCACTCCCTTGAGTTTTCGTCAGACACTGGCTTTCCCTGTCCCGCCTCCCCTTTTAACCTCGCCAGCTCTTCCTTTAATTTCAGGTTCTCCGACGTGGCCCTCTCAATTTCTTCCTTGGCCCTCGCCAATTCTTCCATGGACCACTCCAGTCTGGTCAACAAACTCGCACACCCATGACCATACATAGCACTGGCCATATCTGATAATTATCCCTCGGGATAACCCTGCCATGACCTTTCTTAATGAGGTCAGAACACAACTTACACAGCAGTAGTAGTGGTAGTAGAGTGGTGGTGGTAGAGGTGGTAATGATGGGAGAGAGAGACAGACATACAACACGCACACACAATACCTGTAGATACAAACCTACACATACCTGACTGCGTCCATTCTCCCAATCAGTCAATACTTTTCTCTACAAGTGAAAATATTCTCACTCTGTATACCTGAAGAATCTTCACCTCAGCAAATTTCACAAGATTAACCACTAACGTTATTTGGGGGATGAGTTAAGTTTTGTTTTGGTTTAGTTAGGTTATTAGGTTAGGTTAGGTTAGAGTTATTCTATCAGCAGTTCGTATGGAAAGTTCGCTGGGAAGTGTTTGGTTGGTTAGTGATCGGATCGTTCGCTGGTAAATACCCAAACAGTTCACTCCCAAGCAAACCTCCGCGCGTGACAAACCTAATTTTCTCCTTAAACCCTTGTATGGGGACTCCTCTGTGCTGAATAAAATCGTCTGGTATTAACCAGATAAATTTTACATGTGGTTAATAAACATTCTTCATTAACTGGATTTTATTTAACACAGACCAATGTACATGAAGGGTTTGAAATAAAATAAGAAAAACAAATGCTATTCCTCCATTTTTGTTTATATATTTGAGAAGAAACAATTTTTCTTCTATATAATTTTTCCTAAAGTGACTCCTTTTAACAGGATGGTGAAGTAAACTATTACGACAACATCAACTCTAGGAATAAACGTGAGACAATACGGTGTTCTATTTTAACAGAAGAAAATGTTGCTTCGTATTTTGTTTTATTAAGAATGAAATGTCAACAAGGTCAACATATTAAGATAGTTAAAATTAAACAATAATACTTTCCAGAAAATATCGACAACAAAATTAATAAATATAACAGCAAATGATACAGTGATCTTCAACACGTGAATCGAAAACAAGAACAAAAGTAAGGTAAAATCTTCTATAAAACAAAAAAATTCAAATTATTCAAATAAAAATGAAAAAAATGAAAAATAATCTCGACATGAACTCTTGTAGTCCAAGCGTATACTGAACTCTTTCTAAAACAAGAGATGGAGTATTGTTTTGGTGGGGGTGGTATCACTGAATGTTTCATCCAGACCCCTGGCTATACTGTACTCCACGGCACCAGGTACCTCCCGGGGTACATGCTCGCTACACATCTCTCTCATGCATTTATTCAGTCATCAATCTCTCTCTCTCTCTCACCAATTTCGTCGCATTTAAAGACCTATCTGACAAATCCTACCCGACATCCATTTAACTCTGTAATAAAACTCTATATGACAACTCACCCCATCGTACGTTAACAAAGAAGATGGGGGCGACAGTGTTCAGACAGGCGCGTCTCGCTAACCTAATGCCCGAAAAAACATGAAAAAAACGCCTTAATACGTTCTGGAGAGTCTTGTGACATCGTGGCGCCTGAGGGAAATATTGATATTTTATATTGATAATAACTCTGGTGTGACAGTTGTTCATTTGACCATTATTTTTAAAGCTTCTAATATTGTTGCATGCGTTGTCGTCTGAGATCACCTGAAGATTAGACACCCTAAGTTTATTTCACCTGAAGATTAGTCACCCTATCTTAATCTAACCTAAAACTAACCTAAACCTAAACCCAAGAAATAAAGGAACAAGATGTATACCCCACCATGAGAGAGAGAGAGAGAGAGAGAGAGAGAGAGAGAGACGCCCATCAGACACACGAGGTCTCATACACGACAGAGGGGGGAAATAATTGCCATCTATTAGGGACAAAAAGGGGCAGGGAAATATTCACCCAGAAATGAAAACTGGGGAAAAAAATGGTTCTCTCAGGAAGTTAGTCGGGATTGTCAGGCGCTGGGATAACTAACAATAGCTAATAATTACTAACAATATCCCTAATTAACAATAAATAAACAATAATTAACACTATTCCTAACTAATTACTTTTCTTAATCTTCTTTTTAATTATTTTGGAGGCAGAGATGGATGCATGTCGAGGAGCATCTGGGGAACACCTGAGGAACACCTGAGGAACATTTGAGGAACACATGGGAACACTTGAGGAACACCTGGGAGAACACCTGGGAAACACCTGGGAGAACACCTGAGAAACACCTGGGAGAACACTTGGAGAACACCTGGGAGAACACTTGAGGAACAACCTAGGAGACACTTGAGGAACACCTGGAGACACTTGAGAACACCTGGGAGACACTTGAGGAACACCTAGGAGGCACTTGAGGAACACCTAGGAGACACTTGAGGAACACAGAGACACACGAGGAACACTGGGGAGCACCTGTGGTAATGAGCATCGGCCTTAAGGTGTGTGTAAGAGGCTATAAGATTCTGGCGGAGCGTGGACTGACTATGTTATCTCAGTGCCTCAAGGTGTCTGTTGATAAGCCCTGTCCACACACTTGAGTTTATGGGTGGTGATGGTAGTAGTGGGATAGTGGTGGGGTGATAGTGATGGGTGGTGGTGGTGATAGTGGTGGGTGATAGTGATGGTGATAGTGATGGTGGTGGTGGTGGTGGTGATAGTGATGGGTGGTGGTGGTGATAGTGATGGGTGGTGGTGATAGTGATGGGTGGTGTGGTGATAATGATGGGTGTGGTGGTGATAGTGATGGGTGGTGGTGGTGATAGTTGTGGGTGGTGGTGGGGTGTGGTGACGGTGGTAATGGGACTGGAGGTGGTGAAGGTAATAATGTTGCTAGTAGTGATGGTGGTAATAGTGATGGCAACTACATACACTGTACATCACCACACTCACCACCTCTCCTACAGAAGTGATGACAATCTAGTATCTAGTGGTCCAACTTGGGTCCCTTGACATTAGATTGTCCCAGATACCAGAGTAAGGAAGATCACCCCACAGTTGGCATTAAATAAACACCCTGACATTATAATCTCAGGGACGAGAAGGAGCTATCCGCTGGTACTACACAATCTGTCTCTTTGTCTCGTCTCTTTGTCTCTGTCTCTTCCCTCTGTCTGTCTGTATCTTTCTCCTTTTTATCTGTTTTTTTCTCTCTCTCAGTCTTTTTCTCTTTGTCTGTCTGTCTGTCTATTTGTCTGTCTCTACTATTCCCTAGTTCACCTCCTCCACCTGTCATCCCCCTCATAGTACCCAACCTGTAGTTCAGCCCCTACTGCTACCTGAGGGGGCTAATCTCCAGGTGATCTACATAGTAAAATCTGGACAGTCTCGGGTCTCGGATCTCGGATTTAATGGCTCTGAATATCCTTGATCTCCTCCCCCTCTACCCCCTTATTCTCCCTACCCCTCCCTTTCTACTCCCTCCCCCCTTCTCCCCTTACCCTCCAACCCCCTAACGGCACACATCTGGCTTATGGAATCAACCAACTTCACACTCACCTGGTTTTTCCATCACGAGACAAAGGTGTGATGAACGGCCACCAGTCCATTGAATAAAATCCCTCCAGGTATATACAATCTTTCCCTTCACTGGGCTAGAAAAAAATCCCATTGAAGAAAATCCCATTGGTAAAAATCCCACAAATCTACTTAACCAATAAAGTATATCTAATTAAACGATAATATATATGCTTAAAAGATTGGGATACAAACCAAAAATAACCAAAATACAACCAAAAATAACTGAAATATAAACCAAAAATAACCAAAATATAAACAATAACTGAAATACAACCAAAAAAATAACCAAAATACAAACTAAAATAACTGAAATATAACCAAAAATAACCAAAACCAAAAATAACCAAAATACAACCATAATTAACTACTACACGACCATAACCGACAGACGTACGACCATAACCGATAGACATACGACCATAACCGACAGACGTACGACCATAACCGACAGACATACGACCATAACCGACAGACATATCAACCATAACCGACAGACGTACGACCATAACCGACAGACGTGACCATAACCGACAGACATACGACCATAACCAACAGACGGACCATAACCGACAGACGTACGACCATAACCGACAGACGTACGACCATAACCGACAGACGTACGACCATAACCGACAGACGTACGACCATAACCGACAGACGTACGACCATAACCGACAGACATAAGACCATAACCGACAGACATACGACCATCCGACGTATTCAAAATGTTTATGTCGGAGCGTCGTAAACAGCCCCCTCCTCCCCACAAAAACCCTCTCCTTCAAGACGCTGCCGAGAGCTATTCATCTCACCACCCCCCATAAAACACCACCTTGAGATTGTCTGGTGGATGATGACCTCTGACCTCTCATGTGGTGGAGGTCAAGGAGGTCATAAAGAACCTCTTGAGAATGGATTAAGAGTGATATAAAAGGTGGGTGTTGGTTTTGATGTGTGTGTGTGTGTGTGTGTGTGTGTGTGTGTGTGTGTGTGTGTGTGTGTGTGTTGGTGAGTAGGTGTTAGGAAGGTTGAGGAACTTATCTCTCTCTTTTCGTTCTCTCTCTCACTCTCACTCTCACTCTCTTCTCCTCTTACTTTCAGAAGGAGAGACGAACGGACTTTAAAACTTGACTGTACACACAAAAAAAAAAGACGAGAAATAAAAGAAAAGGAAACGAAAACAAAAGCTAATGAACAAAATCTCAAAGGAATTCGAAGCTAAAATAATTGAAAAAGTCACGAAATCTCAAGTCGACTCGTGGTAAGACATAGATTGGGGGAAATAGATTGGGGGAAATAGATTGGGGGAAATAGATTGGGGAAATAGATTGGGGAAATAGATTGGGGAAATAGATTGGGGGAAAGAGATGGGTAGATTGAAATAGATTGGGGAAATAGATTGGGGAAATAGATTGGGGGAAATAGATTGGGATTAATAGATTGGGGGAAATAGAATGGGGAAATAGATTGGGCAAATAGATTGGGGGAAATAGATTGGGGGAAATAGATTGGGGGAAATAGATTGGGGAAATAGATTGGGGAAATAGATTGGGGAAATAGATTGGGGAAATAGATTGGGGAAATAGATTGGGGAAATAGATTGGGTGAAATAGATTGGGGGAAGATTGGGGAAATAGATTGGGGAAATAGATTGGGGAAATAGATTGGGTGAAATAGATTGGGGGAAATAGATTGGGGAAATAGATTGGGGAAATAGATTGGGGAAAATAGATTGGGGGAAAGAGATTGGGGGAAATAGATTGGGTGAAATAGTAATAAAAAAGACTAAGATCATCTATTTGGTGGATTGATGGAGTCTTGTTCTTGTTCTTCTTGTTCTTGTCTTCTTGTTCTTTCTTGTTCTTGTTCTTGTTCTTCTTGTTCTTCTTGTTCTTGTTTTTGTTCTCTTGTTTTCCGTTGTTGTTGGACCTATCCCACTCTTCCTCCTCCGGTGTATCCTTAGACTAGATAACCAAGGAGGGAGGGGGGAGGGGGAGGAGGGGATGGGGGATGGATGGAGGATGGGGAGGGGAGGTGAGGGGAGGGGAGGGGAGGGGATGGGGAGGGAGAGGGGAGAGGGAGGGGGGAGGATGGATTGGGAGGGGATGGGGAGGGGGAGGGTGAGGGGGATGAGGAGGGGAGGGATGGGATGGGGGAGGGGAGGGGGAGGGAGGGAGGGGGGAGGGGTTATTGTTCAAGGTAGATAATCAGCTGTTCCCTTGGTTGGTCCTCGAGGTTGTCCTGTGTTGTCTCGAGGTTGTCCTGAGTGTTGTCCTCGTGTGTTGTCCCCGTGTGTTGTCCTGTGTGTTGTCCTTCGTGTGTTGTCCGTGTGTTGTCCTCGAGTGTTGTCCTCGAGTGTTGTCCCCGTGTCCCTCGTGGTTGTCCTCGTGTTGTCCTCGTGTGTTGTCCCGTGTGTTGTCCTCGAGGTTGTCCTCGAGTGTTGTCCTCGAGTGTTGTCCTCGTGTGTTGTCCTCGTGTTGTTCTCGTGTGTTGTCCTCTGTGTGTTGTCCTCGAGTGTTGTCCTCGAGTGTTGTCCTCGTGTTGTCCTCGTGTGTTGTTCTCGTGTGTTGTCCTCGTGTGTTGTCCTCGAGTGTTGTCCTCGTGTGTTCCCTCGTGTGTTGTCCTCGTAAGGTCCTCAGTGTTGTCCCTATGTTGTCCTCGTGTGTTGTCCTCGTGTGTTGTTCTCAGTTGTCCCTGTGTTTTACTCGTGTGTTGTCCTCGTGTGTTGTCCCTGTGTGTTGTCCTCTCGTGTGTTGTCCCTTGAATGTTGTCCTCGTGTGTTGTCCCGGTCCTCGGTTGTCCTCGTGTGTTGCCCTCGTGTGTTGTCCCGTGTGTTGTCCCGAGTGTTGTCCTCGTGTGTTGTCACCTGTGTGTTGTCCTCGTGTGTTGTCCCTCGAGTGTTGTTCCTCATGCGTTGTCCTCGAGTGTTGCCCCTCGAGTGTTGTCCCCGTGTGTTGTCCCTCGAGTTTGTCCCTCGTTGTCCCTGAGTGTTGTTCTCATGCGTTGTCCTCGAGTGTTGCCCTCGAGTGTTGTCCCCGTAAGTGCCCCCTCGAGTGTTGTCCCTCGAGTGTTGTCCTCGTGTGTTGTTCTGTGTGTTGTCCCTGTGTTGTCCTCGAGTGTTGTCCTCGAGTGTTGTCCTCGAGTGTTGTCCTCGTGTGTTGTTCTCGTGTTGTTCTCGTGTGTTGTCCTCGAGTGTTGCCCCTGATAAGTCCTCGAGTGTTGTCCTCGAGTGTTGTCCTCGTGTTGTTCTCGTGTGTTGTCCTCGAGTGTTGCCCCTGAGTGTTGTCCCTTGTGTTGCCCCCGAGTGTTGTCCTCGAGTGTTGCCCTCGAGTGTTGTCCTCGTGTTGCCCCTCGAGTGTTGTCCTCGAGTGTGTCCTCGAGTGTTGTCCTCGTGTGTTGTCCGTGTGTTGTCCTCGAGTGTTGTTCTCATGCGTTGTCCTCGAGTGTTGCCCCTGAGTGTTGCCTCTGTGTGTTGTCCTCGAGTGTTGTCCTAGTGTGTTGTCCTCGAGTGTTGTCCTCGAGTGTTGTCCTCGTGTGTTGCCCCTCGAGTGTTGTCCTCGAGTGTTGTCCCCTCGAGTGTTGTCCTCGAGTGTTGTCCTCGTGTGTTGTCCTGTGTGTTGTCCTCGAGTGTTGTTCTCATGCGTTGTCCTCGAGTGTTGCCCTCGAGTGTTGTCCTCGTGTGTTGCCCTCGAGTGTTGTCCCTGTGTGTTGTCCTCGAGTGTTGTCCTCGAGTGTTGTCCTCGTGTGTTGCCCCTGAGTGTTGTCCTCGAGTGTTGTCCTCGAGTGTTGTCCCCGTGTTGTCCTCGTGTGTTGTCCTCGAGTGTTGTTCTCATGCGTTGTCCTCGAGTGTTGCCCTCGAGTGTTGCCCTCGAGTGTTGTCCTCGTGTGTTGTCCTCGAGTGTTGTCCCGTGTGTTGTCCTCGTGTGTCTCGAGGTTGTCCTCGTGTGGTCCCTCGTGTGTTGTTCTCGTGTTGTCCTCGAAATGGTCTCGTGTGTTGTCCTCGAGTGTTGTCCGTGTGTTGCCCTCGAGTGTTGTCCTCGTGTGTTGTCCTCGTGTGTTGTCTTTGTCCTCGTGTGTTGTCCTCGTGTTGTCCTCGAGTGTTGTCCCTGTGGTTCCTCGAGTGTTGTCCTCGTGTGTTGTCCTCGTGTGTTGTTCTCGTGTGTTGTCCTCGTGTGTTGTCCTCGTAGTTGTCCTCGAGTGTTGTCCTCGTGTTCCCTCGAGTGTTGTCCTCGTGTGTTGTCCTCGTGTTGTCCCCGAGTGTTGCCCTCGAGTGTTGTCCCGTGTTGTCCTCGAGTGTTGTCCTCGTGTGTTGCCCTCGAGTGTTGTCCTCGGTTGTCCCGTGTTGTTCTCGTGTGTTGTCCTCGTTCCCCTCAAAACTTTCCCACTTCTGTTGTGATTCCTGTCCTCTGATGTCGTAATTTCTCCCCGAAGTCGTTTTCCCTCGTTGTAGTTTCTCGTTGTAGTTTTTTCCTCGTTGTAGTTTTTCCTCGTTGTAGTTTTTCCATCAAGTTGTAGGTTATTGCCAGGTTTATTTCGTTGTAGTTTTTCCCTGAATTTGTAGATTTGTCCTTGAATTTGTAGATTTTCCTGAATATGTAGGTTTTTTCAGTCATCGTTTTTTCCCTCAAGTCATAGGTTTTCCTCGTCACAAGACCAATGTTTTCTCCCTCCATGTTTATTCCCTCTTGTTTCATTTCACCTCCTGGTTTCTCTCTATGTTTATTCCCCACCTATTTTTTTTTTCCTGGCCTATCTTCCCTAATATTTTACTTCCTCTTGGTTCCTTCTGGTTCCTCCCTAAGATTTTTTCCCCACCGTTTTTTTCCCTGCACTCGCCTTCTCTGCCCTGGGGACGGCTGCTGCTTCTGAGTGCTTTCACAAGTTTATTTTTTCCCTTCAGACTGTGGAAAGAATTTTTGTCACTGTGCTTTTGCTTGAAGTGTTCTCTTGCGTTCCTGGATATGCACAGGGCCATTTTTACGACTATGGCCCGGAGGAGGAGGAGGTTGGAGGCCATGGTTAAGATTTTAGGCCCTGAGGAGGAGGAGGAGGTTGAGGGCCATGGTTACGAATCGGGATCTTGTGGAAGTCAGAGGCCATTTTACGACTATGGCCCTGAGGATGAGGAGGTTGGGCCAATTTTTACGACTATGGCCCTGAGGATGAGGAGGCTGCAGGGCCACTTTACGACTATGGCCCTGAGGATGAGGAGGTCACAGGGCCATTTTTACGACTATGGCCCGGAGGATGAGGAGGCTGCAGGGCTATTTACGACTATGGCCCTGAGGATGAGGAGGTTGCAGGGCCATTTTTTACGACTATGGCCCTGAGGATGAGCAGGTTGCAGGGCCATTTTTCTTTAAAGGGAAAAATCTAGCACTCATTGACTCAAACACAGTTCCTTTTGAGTCAATTCCTTCTTGAGTTAGTTCTTTGTAAGTCAGTTCCTTCGTGAGTCAGTTCCTTCGTGAGTCAGTTCCTTCAGAGTCAGTTCCTTCGTGAGCCAGTTCCTTCGTGAGTCAATTCCTCCGTGAGTCAGTTCCTTCGTGAGTCAATTCTTCCTGAGTCAATTCCTCCGTGAGTCAGTTCTTCGTGAGTCAGTTCCTTCGTGAGCCAGTTCTTCAGGAGTCACCCTCCGTGAGTCAGTTCCTGTGAGTCAATTCCTCCGTGAGTCAGTTCCTTCGTGAGTCAGTTCCTTCGTGAGTCAATTCCTCCGTGAGTCAGTTCCTTCGTGAGTCAATTCTCCGTGAGTCAGTTCCTTCGTGAGTCAATTCCTCCGTGAGTCAATTCCTCCGTGAGTCAGTTCCTTCGTGAGTCAATTCTCCGTGAGTCAGTTCCTTCGTGAGTCAATTCCTCCGTGAGTCAATTCCTCCGTGAGTCAGTTCCTTCGTGAGTCAATTCCTCCGTGAGTCAGTTCCTTCGTGAGTCAGTTCCTTCGTGAGTCAGGGGTGATTTGAAGTCACATTAGATGACAGACTGGATAAGAGAGAGAGAGAGAGAGAGAGAGAGAGAGAGAGAGAGAGAGAGAGAGAGAGAGAGAGAGAGAGAGGAGAGAGAGGGGGGTTGTCTCAAACACTCTATTGTTCTCAGTGGCGTAACATCACCTGATATCCTGAAAATTCCTGAATAAACGGGTCATCTGTCTCAGAGTTAGCGTGTGTGACTTGCCGGTCTCTAACCTTCCCTCCCTTCCACACAGTTTTCAGGAGTATAGGAATTTTTATTTTAGGGAATTTATTTTAGTGGAATTTATTTTAGTGGGAATTTATTTTAGTGAATTTATTTTAGTGGGAATTTATTTTAGTGGGAATTTATTTTAGTGGGAATTTATTTTAGTGGGAATTTATTTTAGTGGGAATTTATTTTAGTGGGAATATATTTTAGTGGAAATTTATTTAGATCGTGGGAATTTATTTTAGTGGGAATATATTTTAGATCATGAGAATTTATCATAGACCATGGGAATTTATTTTAGACTGGGAATTTATCATAGAACCATGGGAATTTATTTTAGACCGTGGAATTTCCATAGACCGTGGAATTTCCATAGACCGTGAATTTACCATAGACCGTGGGAATTTACCATAGACCGTGGGAATTTACCCTAGACCGTGGTTGGCTTGTGAAATACAGTACCTACACGTGACCTGGTACATAATAATACACAAAAAGTACAAAAAATATAGTACTTACCTGTTGAGTACACCTGAGTACAATCGCCGGTGTATTTCTTGACCAGGTCCAGCTGAGGGAGTTCGATACTCCTCTCTACCTCAACGGGTACTTCCGGGTCCCAGATGAACACCAGGTCATCCGTCGTGTGTGATACTGTGGGGTGAGAACACGACACGACACGTCAGATGTGAGTTATGGATTTCTTCTTAGTAATGTTATTCATAGTTCACCTAAAGATTAGACACCCTAGTTTATTTCACCTGATTAAACACCTAAAAATGATAGGTATATTCTAACCTAACCTAACATTAAATTAACCCAACCTAACCTAACCTAACCTAACCTAACCTAACCTAACCTAACCTAACCTAACCTAACTTAACCAAACCAAACCAAACCTAATCTAACCTAACCAAACCAAACCTAACCTAACCTAACCTAACCTAACCAAACCAAACCAAACCTAATCTAACCCAACCAAACCAAACCTAACCTAACCTAACCTAACCCAACCAAACCTAATCTAACCTAATCTAACCAAAACCTAACCTAACCAAACCTAACCTAACCTAATCTAATCTTCAGGTGAGTATCAGAATCATCAACGTAACCTGTATTTATATTACCGTCTTATATTACTTATCACTAATACATCTGGTTTGCCGGTTACTATCACCATGACCTGCCGGATGTGTTAGTGATCCGGCAGGAGATCCGGCTACCTGATGACAAGCTTCCTGTCGAGTCTGGCCTGCCGGATGCTATTAAAACGACATGATGCATTGGCGGCCGGATATGAGATCATCCGGCCTGTCTCCTATATAAATAGCCGGATATGAGATCATCCGGCCTGTCTCCTATATAAACAGCCGGATATGAGATCATCCGGCCTGTTCTATATAAACAGCCATATGAGATCATCCGGCCTGTCTCCTATATAAATAGCCGGATATGAGATCATCCGCCCTTTCTATATAAACAGCCGGATATGAGATCATCCGGCCTGTCTCCCTATATAAACAGCCGGATATGAGATCCGGCCCGTTCCTATATAAACAGCCGGATATGAGATCCTCCGGCCCTCCTCTATAAACAGCCGGATATGAGATCATCCGGCCTGTCTCCTATATAAACAGCCGGATATGAGATCATCCGGCCTGCTCCTCTATAAACAGCCGGATATGAGATCATCCGGCCTGCCTGATCGCTATGCAAGTGCCGCTGGAGTTTTGGCCACGTAAAATGCCTTTGATTACTAGGCTTTAGGGAACTGCTTACTAATGTGACGAAATATTTAAAGTGGCGTGTGGGAGGGGAAGCAAGGAGAGGGAGGAGGGGAGGGAAGGTGAGAGGGAGGGAGGGAAGGTGAGAGGGAGGAGGAAGGAGAGAGGGAGGAGGGAAGGTGGGAGGGGAGGGAGGGAAGGTGGAGAGGAGGAGGGAAGGGAGAGGGGAGGGGAGGGGAAGGAGAGGAGGAGGGAAGATGAGAGGGAGAGAGGGAAGGAGAGAGGGAGGGAGGGAAGGAGAGGGGAGGAGGGAAGGGAGAGAGAGGGGGGAGGGAAGGTGAGAGGGAGGAGGAAGGAGAGAGGGAGGGGAAGGAGAGAGGGGGAGGAAGGAGAGGGGAGGGAGGGAAGGAGAGAGGAGGGAAAGGAGAGGGGGAGGAAGGTGAGAGGGGAGGGAGGGAAGGTGAGAGGGGAGGGAGGGAAGAGGAGGGAAGGAGAGAGGGGAGGAGGGGAAGGAAGGTGAGAGGGAGGGGAGGAAGGAGAGAGGGAGGGGAGGGAAGGAGAGAGGGGAGAGGGGAAGATGAGAGGAGGGAAGGAGAGAGGGGAGGAGGGAAGATGAGAGAGAGAGGAAGGAGGGAGAGGGAGGGAGGGAAGGAGAGAGGGAGGAGGGAAGATGAGAGGGAGGGAAGGTGAGAGGGGAGGAGGGGAAGGTGAGAGGGGAGGGAGGGGAAGGAGAAGGAGGGAGGGAAGGAGAGAGGAGGGGAGGGGAAGGAAGGTGAGAGGGAGGGAGGGAAGAGAGGGGAGGAGGGAAGGGGAGAGAGAGGGGAGGGAAGGGGTGAGAGGGAGGAGGAAGGGGTGAGAGGGAGGGAAGTGAGAGGGAGGGGAGGGAAGGTGAGAGGAGGGGAGGGGGAGGGAAGGTGGGAGAGAGGGAGGAAGGTGAGGGAGGGAGGGAAGGGAGAGAGGAGGGAGGGAAGGAGGTGAGAGGGGAGGGAGGGGAAGGAAGGTGGGAGAGGGAGGGGAGGGAAGAGGGAGGGGGGGGAGAAGTAGAGGGAGGGGAAGGTGGAGAGGAGGGAAGGAAGGAGAGAGGGGAGGGAGGGGAGGGGAGGTAGGGGGGGAAGGAAGGAGAGGGAGGGGAGGGAAGGAAGGTGAGAGGGAGGGAGGGAAGGAGAGAGGAGGGAGGGAAGATGAGAGAGAGGGGAGGGGAAGAGAGAGAGGGAGGAAAGGGAGAGAGGGAGGGGAGGGGGAGGGAAGGTGAGGGAAGGTGAGGGAGGGGAGGGAGGGGAGGAAGGGAAGGGAGGGGAGGGAAGGAGAGAGGGAGAAGGGAAGGGAGAGAGAGGGGAGGGAAGGGGGAGAGGGAGGGGAGGGAAGGTGAGAGGGAGGGGAGGGAAGAAGAGGGAGGGGAGGGAAGGAGAGGGGAGGGAGGAAGGAGAGGGAGGGAGGGAAGGAGAGAGGGAGGGAGGGAAGGAGAGGGGAGGGGGAGGGAAGGTGAGAGGGAAGGGAGGGAAGGAGAGAGGGGAGGGGAGGAAGGAAGGTGAGAGGGAGGGGAGGAAGGAGAGGGAGGAGGGAAGGTGAGAGAGGGGAGGGGAAGGAGAGAGGGAGGGAGGGAAGGAAGGGGTGAGAGGGGAGGGAGGGAAGGAGAGAGGAGGAGGGAAGGTGAGAGAGAGGGAGGGAAAGGGAGAGGGAGGGAGGGAAGTGGAGAGGGAGGGAGGGGAGGGAAGGTGGAGGGAAGGGAGAGGGGAGGGAGGGGAGGAAAGGGGAGAGGGAGGGAGGGAAGGAGAGAGGGAGGGAGGGAAGGTGGAGAGAGAGGGAGGGAAGGAGAGAGGGGAGGAGGGAAGGGAAGGTGAGAGGGGAGGGAGGGAAGGAGAGAGGGGAGGGAAGGTGGAGAGGGGAGGGAGGGAAGGAGGGAGGGAAGGAAGGAGAGGAGGGAGGGAGGGAAGGAGAGAGGGGAGAGGGAAGGTGAGAGAGAGGGGAGGGAAAGTGAGGAGGGAAGGAGGGGTGAGAGAGGGAGGGAAGGGGAGGGAGGGGAGGAAGGGGTGGGAGAGGGAGGGAGGGAAGGTGGAGAGAGAGGGGAGGAAGTGAGGAGGGAGGGGGGGGGAGAAGCAGAGGGAGGGGGAAGGGAGAGGGGAGGGAAGGGAAGGAGAGGGAGGGAGAGGGGAGGAGGTAGGGGGAGGGAAGGTGAGAGGGAGGGAAGGAAGTGAGGGGAGGGGGAAGAAGAGAGGGGAGGGAAGGAAGGAGAGAGGCAGGGAGAGGGGAGGGAGGTAGGGGAGGGAAGGGGAGAAGGAGGGGAGGGAAGGAGAGAGGGAGGGAAGGAGAGGGAGGGAAGGAAGGAGAGAGGGGAGGGAGAGGAGGGAGGGAGGGGAGGGAGGGAGCGAGGGGGAGGGGAGGGGGGGAGGAAGGGAGAGAGAGGGAGGGGGAGAGAGAGAGGAGGGATGAAGGGAGAGAGGGAGGGAGGGTGGGAGAGGGGAGGGAGGGAGGGAGGGAGGGAGGGAGGAGGGGAAGGAAGGAAGGAAGGGAGGGGAGGGAGGGAGGGAGGGAGGGGAGGGGAGGGAGGGATGTTGGGAGGGGAGGGAGGCGAGGGTGACAGTATGGAAGAGAGGATGGGAAGGAGGGTAGAAGGAAAGATGGAAGAGAAAAATGATAATAAACGGATAGAAGAGAAAGGTGTAGGAGCGAAAGAGAAGAAGAGAAGATGCAGATGAAGAAGAAGACGACGAAAGAGGAGAGGAGGAGGAAGAGGAAGAAAATAAAAGAAAAAACCAAAAGAGTAAATACGAAGAAAAATAAGAAAAATAAAGACAATATAACTACGAACTCAACGAAGCAGAACACAAACCATTCCCGGAATAGTAGGAATGGGAATTGGGAATCGAAAACACCGTAATTAAGTCACCATGAATATTCCCAGTTATTCAGTACACAACAGGAATGAATATGTCCGTAAAACAGTCTGTCATGGGCCAACTGACACAAACACAGACATAAAAACAGACACAAACAGATACAGACACAAAACACACACACACACACACACACACACACACACACACACACACACACACACACACACACACACACACACACACAACAGACACAAAACAGACACAAATACTGGACAACCTTTTGTTAGCCAGGTCAGGTCAGGTCAGGTCAGGTCAGGTCAGGCTCAGGTCAGGTTACACTAGGGTTAAGTTGCTAAAGTGCAAATTAGGATGAGTTAATATACTTAAAACGGAGAGATTAACAGTCACACTCACCACTCACACACACACTCTCACTCACACATCTACACTACACACACACACACACACACACTCACTCACCTGTCACGCACACTCACCACTCACACACACACGCACACACACACGCACACACACACCACTCACACACTCACCACACACTCACTCACACACACACACACACACACACACACACACACACACACACACACACACACTCACACACACACACACACACACACACACACACACACACACACACACACACACACACACACTCACCTGTCACGCACACTCACTCACTCACTCACACACGCACACACACACGCACACCTCACACACACACACTCACACACACACACACACACACACACACACACACACACACCTCACTCACCTTCACGCACACCCACCTCACTCACTCACACACGCACACACACACGCACACTCACACACACACACTCACCACACACACACACACACACACACACACACACACACACACACACACACACACACACACACACACACACACACACACACACACACACACACTCACACACTCACACCAGTCCCCCATTGTTGACAAAGTTAAGATGAGAGGAGAAGGGAGGCTTAGTGGTCTTCCTCCTCCTCCTCTTCCTCCTCTCTTTTTCCTACTCTGTCCTCCTCCTTCTCCTCTTCCTCATTCTATTTCTCATCCTCCTCTCTTCTCCTCCTCCTCCTCCTCCTCCACCTCCTCCTCCTCCTATTCCTCCTCCTCTTTCCTCTTGTCCTCCTCCTCCTCTTCCTCCTTCCTTCGTATCTTCTTCCTTATCTTTCCTCTTCACTTCGTATCTCTTCCCATCTTCTTCATCTCCTCTTCCTCCCTCTCCTCATTTAATCTCTGAGGAGCTTAGGAGAGAGAGAGAGAGAGAGAGGAGAGAGAGAGAGAGAAAGTGAGAGAGAGAGAGAAAGTGAGAGAGAAAGTGAGAGAGAGAGAGAGAGAGAGAGAGAGAGAGAGAGAGAGAGAGATAGATTCCTTTGTCCGGTACCATTTAGTTCTTTATTTTCATCAGGAAAGTTTCCAGTAGACCGACCTAAGCCTTACACCCCCTGTTGGTCACACCCTGGCTCTCTCTCTCTCTCTCCCTCCCCTGTGTCCAACTGTCAGTTCTCCTCAGGGCTGTGATAACTACACACACACACACACACACACACACACACACAGACACAACACCCGATTAATACAGTATGGGGTGAAAAATACCTGAGACTCTACCTTGGCTGAGACTATATCTTGGCTGAGACTCTACCTTAGCTGAGACTCTACCTCTGAGACTCACCTTGGCTGAGACCTACCTTGGCTGAGACTCTACTTAGCTGAGACTCTACCTTGGCTGAGACTACCTTAGCTGAGACTCTATCCTAGCTTGAGAGACTCTACCTTGGCTGAGACTCTACCTTGGCTGAGACTCTACCTTAGCTGAGACTCCTTGGCTGGAGACTCTACCTTAGCTGAGACTATACCTTAGAGACCCCACCTTAGCTGAGACTCTACCTTGGCTAGACCAGGTGATCAGGCAGTAGTTACCAGGTAGGAAATGAACATAGGTCCCTCTCTCTCTCTCTCTCTCTCTCTCTCTCATCTCCCTCTCTCTCCCTCTCTCTTTTCTCCCTCCTCACCTGCATAAGCCTCACCTGGCCACGCCCCCACCTGAAGACAGCAGGTGTAGCCTTAACTTACCTGCATTATCTCAAGTAAACCGGCTTTTAGTAAACTTACCTGGCACTTTTTCTAATTCTCTATCTCTTACTTTCTCTTTTGTATACTCTTCCGATTTTCTTCTTTCTTTCTCTTATTCTCATATTTTCTTGTGTTTTCTTTAACTGTCTCTCTCTCTCTCTCATTATCTTCCTTGTCCTTTATGTAATTCTCTCTTTCTGTCTTATTATTTTCTCTTCATCTTTCTTTCTGCCTTTCTTTATATTGCTAGCGTCTCTCTCTCTCTCTCTCACCTGCCCGACTCTCTCTCTCTCTCTCTCTCACCTGCCCGACCTCTCTCTTCTCTCTCTCTCACCTGCCCGACTCTCTCTCTCTCACCTGCCGGACCTACCCTGTCACCCAAGCTGCCACAACAGGACGATGAGAGCAGCCATGTTAACACAACTGTCACAAGAGGACACACAACAAGGGCCTCGAGTCTAATGTGTGTGCTGGAGGAGGTGGAGGTGGCCTTAACTGCTGGAGGAAGGAGTGTGAGAAGGCCTTAACTGCTGGGAGGAGGAGGTGTGAGGTGGCCTTAACTGCTGGGAGGAGGAGGTGTGAGGTGGCCTTAAATGCTGGGAACCACCGGAGGAGGAGGAGGTGACTTAACTGCTGGAGAGAGGAGGTGGCCACTGCTGGAGGAGGAATGAGGGGCCTTAACTGCTGAGGAGGAGGAGGTGAAGGAACAACTACTGGAGGAGGAGGTGTGAGGTGGCCTTAACTGCTGGAGGAGAGGAGGTGTGAGGTGGCACTTAACTGCTGGAGGAGGAGGTGGAGGTGGCCAACGGAGGAGAGGTAATGGCCTTAACTACTAAAAACAACAAGAGGTGGCCTTAACTGCTGGAGGGAGGAGGGTGAGGTGGCTCCTGGAGGAGGAGGTGTGAGTGGCCTTAACTGCTGGAGGAGGAGGTGAGGTGGCCTTAACTGCTGGAGGAGGAGGAGTGTGAGGTGGACTTAACTGCTGGAGGAGGAGGTGGAGGTGGCCTTAACTGCTGGAGGAGGAGGTGTGGTGGCCTTAACTACTGGAGGAGGAGGTGTGGTTTAACTGCTGGAGGAGGAGGTGAGGTGCAACTGCTGGAGGAGGAGTTGTGAGGTGGCCTTAACTGCTGGAGGAGGAGAGGTGCCTAACTCTGGAGGAGGGAGGATGAGAGGGGACTTAACTGCTGGAGGAGGAGGTGTGAGGTGGCCTTAACTGCTGGAGGAGGAGGTGTGAGGTGGCCTTAACTGCTGGAGGAGGAAGTGTGAGGTGGCCTTAACTGCTGGAAGAGAGGTGTGAGGTGCCTCTGCGGAGGAGGAGGTGTGAGGTGGCCTTAACTGTTGAGGAAGGAGTGTGAGGTGGCCTTAACTGCTGGAGGAGGAGGAGGTGGCCACTGCTGGAGGAGGAGGTGGAGGTGGCCTTAATGCTGGAGGAGGATGTGAGGTGGCCTTAACTGCTGGAGGAGGAGGTGTGAGGTGGCCTTAACTGCTGGAGGAGGAGGTGAGTGGCCTTAACTGCTGGAGGAGGAGGTGTGAGGTGGCCTTAACTGCTGGAGGAGGAGGGTGAGGGGCCCTACTGGAGGAGAGGTGAGGTGCTTAAATCTGGAGGAGGTGTGAGGTGGCCTTAACTGCTGGAGGAGGAGGTGTGAGGTGACTTAACTGCTGGAGGAGGAGGTGTGAGGTGGCCTTAACTACTGGGAGGAGGTGTGAGGTGGCTTAACTCTGGAGGAGGAGGTGTGACTGGAGAGAGGTGAGGTGGCCTTAACTACCTGGAGGAGGAGGTGTGAGGTGGCCTAACTGCTGGAGGAGGAGGTCAGAGGTGGCCTTAACTACTGGAGGAGGAGGTGTGAGGTGGCCTTAACAGTGGAGGAGGAGGTGTGAGGTGGCCTAACTACTGGAGAAGGAGGTGTGAAGTGGCCTTAACTGCTGGAGGAGGAGTTGTGAGGTGGCCTAAACTACTGGAGGAGGAGGTGTGAGGTGGCCTTAACTGCTGGAGGAGGAGTTGTGAGGTGGCCTTAACTACTGGAGGAGGAGGTGTGAGGGCCTTAACTACTGAAGGAGGAGGGTGAGGTGGCCTTAACTACTGAGGAGGAGAGTCAGTGAGTAAGGTGGTCAGTGCATGTTTGCCTGCCTTACCTAACCTAACCTAACCTAAGCCTAACCCATCCCAACCTAACCTAACCCAACCCGACCTGACCTAACCTAACCTAACCTTAAGAGTTGGGTTTGAGAATCTAAAGATCAAAGGTAAAGATTAAGTGACAGACAGATAGAAATTAAGAAAGACAGAGAGAAAAACGGATAGACAGAGACAAACACAAAGAGACAGACAAGTAGAGAGATAGAGAGACAGACAGACACAGACAGAGAGACAGACAGAAAGACATACAGACACTAAGACAGACAAACGGATGAAAGTCAACAGGAGACAGATAGACAGACAGACAGACAGACAGACAGACAGACAGACAGACAGACAGACAGACACAGGATACAGGGGGCAGTACAACAACTCTCCTCCAATCTCATTAATCATTGCCTGGCTAACGTCCGCCAGCCCCCAACACTTTGTACCTTTCTCCTCCTGCGAAAGTTTTGTAGGTGGTGTAACATGTGTAGGTGGTAACATATGTGTAGGTGGTGTAAATATGTGTAGGTGGTGTAACATATGTGGTGGTGTAACATGTGTGTAGGTGGTGTAACATATGTGTAGGTGTTGTAACATATGTGTGTGGTGTAACATATGTGTGTGTGGTGTAAATATATGTAGGTGGTGTAACATATGTGTAGGTGGTGTAACATATGTGTGTGGTAACATATGTGTAGGTGGTAACATATGTGTAGGTGGTGTAACATATGTGTAGGTGGTGTAACATATTAGTGTGTAGGGTGGTGTAACATGTGTAGGTGGTGTAACATATGTGTAGGTGGTGTAACATGTAGGTGGTGTAACATATGTAGGTGGTGTAACATGTGTGGGGTGGTGTAACATGTGTGTAGGTGGTGTAACATATGTGTAGGTGGTGTAATATGTGTGTGGTGTAACATGTGTGTAGGTGGTGTAACATGTGTAGGTGGTGTAATATGTGTGGTGTAACATATGTGTAGGTGGTGTAACATGTGTGTAGGTGGTGTAACATATGTGTAGGTGGTGTAACATATGTGTAGGTGGTGTAACATATGTGTAGGTGGTGTAACATATGTGTAGGTGGTGTAACATATGTGTAGGTGGTGTAACATGTGTGTAGGTGGTGTAACATATGTGTACAAAGATTATGTAACAGGGAAATACAAATTGATCCCAAGTAGTGTACATAGGCTGTTATTACCCTAAAAAATTTTGTACCTGTATATTTACCTGTAATTGTTTCTTACCTGTACCTATTATCTGTACCTGTAATTACACCTGTACTCGAATTTCCATCTGAACCTACAACCTGTAATTGTATCTCTACCTTTAATTTACCTGTACCTGAATATCTACCTGTTACCTGTTACCTGTTACCTGTACTATTGCCTCATTACAGTACTTCATCTCTGCACTGAACGATCGCTTTTGACTCAGGTCTTATTATTAATATGTGTGAGCGTTTAATGGCACTGTAATGTCTTTCAGTAATTTTTGTGGAATTGAATTTACGCCGGAGATGAGGCCAGGGGAGGGGGGGAGGGAGAGGGGAGGGGGGGGAGAGGGGAGGGAGGGGAGGGGAGGGGAGGAGGAGGAGGGAGGTGGTGAAGGGGAGGAGGGAGGAAGGGGTGAGAGGGGTGGAAGGGGAGAGGGTAGCTGAGGGGGGGAGGGTGGAGAAGGGTGAGGGGCAGGAAGGGGAGAGGGGAGGAGGGTAGAGGGGGGGGGAGGAGAGGAGGGGGCAGTGTGAGGAGTAACATCTGTATTGAGCTGTTGCAAGGTGTAAGGTCAGGTGTGTGTGTGTTGTCAGGTGTGTGCGCGTCAGGTGTGTGCTGGTCAGGTGTGCGCGGTCAGGTATGGTGTTGTCAGGCTGCGGGTCAGTATGTGCGTTTGTCAGGTATGTGCAAGCGTCAGGTGTGTGTGTTGTCAGGTATGTGCGCTTGTCAGGTATGTGCGTTGTCAGGTGTGCGTGCTTGTCAGGTGTGTGCTGTCAGGTGTGTGCGTTGTCAGGTATGTGCGTTGTGCTCAGGTATGTGCGTTGTCAGGTATGTGCGCTGTCAGGTATGTGCGCGTCAGGCATGCGTTGTCAGGTGTGTGCGCTGTCAGGTATGCGCTGTCAGGTGTGTGTGTTGTCAGGTGTGTGTGTTGTCAGGTGTGTGTGTTGTCAGGTATGTGCGCTGTCATGTGTGCGCTGTCAGGTGTGTGTGTCATGTGTGCGCGTTGTCAGGTGTGTGCGTTGCCGTGTGTGTGTGCTTGTCAGTATGTGCGTTGCCAGTGTGTGCGATGTCAGGTGTGTGCGTTGTCAGGTGTGTGCGTTGTCGCTGTGTGTGCGTTGTCAGGTGTGTGCGTTGTCAGGTATGTGCGTTGTCAGGTGTGTGCGTTGTCAGGTGTGTGTGTGTCAGGTGTGTGTGTTGTCAGGTATGTGCGCCGTCAGGTATGCCTGTCAGGTGTGTGCGCTGTCAGGTATGTGCGCTGTCAGGGTGTGTGCGTTGTCAGGTGTGTGCGTTGTCAGGTGTGTGCGTTGTCAGGTGTGATGGGAGGCTAAACGATCACCTCTGGCTAACGAACGAGTAATTGGTTGGAATAATTAGATAGAGAAGAAAGAAGGAGAAGAAGGAAGAGGGAAGAGGAAGAAGGAAGAGGAAGAGGGAAGAAGGAAGAGGGAAGAAGGAAGAGGGAAGAAGGAAGGAGAACAATTAAGGAGCAATGATCGGAACAAAGGAGGAGGAAGACAAGAAGGAATTAAGGAAACGGATAAAAGTTAAAAGAGAGAGAGAGAGAGAGAGAGAGAGAGGTCCGTCCTGACATTTCACACTCTAAAGCACAGAGAAATGCCAAGATACTTTTATAAAATGTGTGTGTGTGTGTATCAGTGTGTGATGTGTGTGTGTGTGTGTGTGTGTGTGTGTGTGTGTGTGTGTGTGTGTGTGTGTGTGTGTGTGTGTGTGTGTGTGTAGGCGAGAAAGTTTATTAATACACTACATTTGACAGAGCATAATAACCAACTTTGGTTCATAGCGACAAAAAAAAAACCCATTTGAGACAAGAGTGGCTCTTAATTGTTGTTGCTTTATTAACTGCTCTAATTACCCCAGGTGATTAGGATGCTGCCAGAGTTTGAGACGGTCACCAGGAGTTTTGAACCCCTGTGGCACGGTTTACGTCTGTGGCACTGGATCTCTCCGTCTGTAGCACTGTTTTGTGTCTCTGGCACTGTTTCGTCCGTGGTACTGTCACGTCTCGTAGGCACCGTTGTTCGTCTTGTGGCACTGTACTCTCTCTCGAGACATTGTTAGGCAAGGCAAGGCTAAGAAGTTAGGTTAGATGAGGAAGAAGAAGTTAGGATGAGGTTGTGTTAGGTTAGGTTAGGTTAGGTTAGGTTAGTTAGATGAGGTTAGAAGTTAGGTTAGGTTAGGTCTCGATGGCCTGTTTAATGAGGTTTCATTATAAGCCCCCCACCCCCATTATTCAAGCCTTTGTTTGTTCAAGCAGCCAGTCTCTGCATCTAATTATGAGTTCAACACAACAAGTTTTCTCAACTGGCCTCGACGAGATGAAGGAATTATGTCTCGTGGAGAGGGGAGGAGAGGAGGAGAGGAAACAGGGAGAAAGGGAGAGGTTGCTAAGATCTGCTAGTACCATGTCTCGTGGTCTCTGGGATGGAGGTATTTATCTCCTTCAGGATCTCTGGTGGTCTCGAGGACAAGGGGAGAATAGAAGACAAGAATAATAAAAAATAAGAGAATCATAAGGAAACGGATAATTAATATAACTGAAAAACAGACGCAGGTAAAATGTAGAAGTAAAATGAATAGGAAGGAAGGAGAGAGAGAGAGAGAGAGAGAGAGAGAGAGAGAGAGAGAGAGAGAGAGAGAGAGAGAGAAAGAGAGAGAGAGAGAGAGAGAGAGAGAGAGAGAGAGAGAGAGGAGGAGGGAGGAGGAGGAGGAGAGGAGGAGGAGGAGGAGGAGAGGAGGAGGAGGAGGAGGAGGAGAGGAGGAGGAGGAGGAGAGAAGGAATAGGAGGAGGGGAAAGGAGGGAAACAGAGTTGTGGTGTCTAATTACAGGTAAACGTGAGGTGTAACTAACAACCTTCCCCTTACTTTGCTTCTTGCACAGCCAGACACCCTCCCTCCTCCCCTGTATTATAAATACCGTGTGTTAAGACGATGGGTAACAGGCTTCCCCCTCACCTTGGCCTCTGACATAAGGGTGGCTGCCTCAAACACTATGTGGGGTGGGTGTGGTGGTGGTTGTGTGGTGGTGAATGTATGTGGTTGTGGGGTGTAGGTGGTGGTTGCGTGGTGGTGGCTGTGTGGTGGTGGGTGTGTGTGGTGGTTGTGTTGTGGTGGTTGTGTGGGTGGTTGTGTGTGGTGGGTGTATGTGGTGGTGGTTGTGTTGTGGTGGTTGT
>NW_024710644.1:102500-117500 GCF_018991925.1 Homarus americanus | reverse complement strand
TCCCTCCGGCGGCTATCTATCTATCTATCTATCTTTCTATCTATCTATCTATCTATCTATCTATCTATCTATCTATCCATCTATCTGTCTGTCTGCCTGTCTAAAACACCCCAAACACCCCTTAAAACAACCTCCCCAAACACCCCTTAAACAACACTCCCCAAACACCCCTTTAACAACCCTCCCCAAACACCCCTTAAAACAACCCCCAAACACCCCCTTAAACAACACTCCCCAAACACCCCCTTAAAACAACTATAAACCCCAAACACCCTTAAAACAACCCTCCCCAAACACCCCTTAAACAACCCCCAAACACCCCTTAAAACAACTATAAACCTAACACCCCCTTAAAACAACCCTCCCCAAACACCCCTTAAAACAACTCCCCAAACCCCTTAAAACAATATAAACCCCTCAAACACACAAAACAACCCTCCAAACACCCCTTAAAACAACCCCCAAACACCCCTTAAAACAACACTCCCCAAACACCCCTTAAAACAAACACCCCAAACACCCCTTAAAACAACCCCCAAACACCCTTAAAACACCCCCAAACACCCCTTAAAACAACACTCCCAAACACCTTAAACAACACTCCCCAAACACCCCTTAAAACAACACTCCCAAACACCCCTTAAAACAACTATAAACCCCCAAACACCCCTAAAACAACCCTCCCCAAAACACTTAAAACAACCCCCAAACACCCTTAAAACAACTATAAACCCCCAAAACACCCAAACAACCCTCCCCAAACACCCCTTAAAACAACCCCAAACACCCTTAAAACAACTATAAACCCCCAAACACCCCTTAAACAACACTCCCCAAACACCCCTTAAAACAACCCCAAACACCCCTTAAAACAACCCTCCCCAGACACCCCCTAAAACAACCTCCCCCAAACACCCCTAAAACCCCCAAACACCCCTTAAAACAACCCTCCCCAAACACCCCTAAAACAACCCCCAAACACCCCTTAAAACAACTATAAACCCCCAACACCCCCTTAAAACAACTCCCCAAACACCCCTTAAAACAACCCCCAAACACCCCTTAAAACAACCTCCCCAGACACCCCTTAAAACAACACTCCCAAACACCCCTTAAACAACCCCCAAACACCCCTTAAAACAACCCTCCCAGACACCCCTTAAAACAACCCCCAAACACCCCCTTAAAACAACACTCCCCAAACACCCTTAAAACAACCCTCCCCAAACACCCCTTAAAACAACACTCCCAAACACCCTTAAACAACCCTCCCCAAACACCCCTTAAAACATTCCCCAGCCATACAAAGAAGACATTCAGATTCCCCAAAGAAGATGAGCCATAAAAGACATATATGTGAGCCATAGATCAGCGCCATAACCCGGAAAGCGTTACATAAGACACTAACTACGGGGTCCATAGGGGCTTTAGTTCGTTACCTCAGTGAAGATCGTCGCCATGGTAACAGTGGGGTGGGGTGGGGTGGGTGGGGTGAGGTGGGGTGGTGGAGGTGGTGGGGTGGGATGGTGGGTGGGGTGGTGGGGTGAGGTGGGTGGGTGGGGTGGGGTGAGGTGGGGTGGAGGTGGGTGGGGTGGAGGTGGGGTGGGGTGGTGGGGTGGGGTGGGTGGGTGGGTGGGGTGGCTAGGTTGCTACTATTTCTATTATTGTAGTTTTGTTACCGTCGTTTTTGTTGTTGTTATTACATTTGTCATCGCCACTATCACCCACACCACCATCATCATCATCATCATCATCACCATAACCATCATCACCACCATCATCGTTATCAACATCACCACCATCCTCCCACCATCACCACCATCACCATCACCACCACCTACCATCACCACCACCATCACCACCATCACCATCATCACCATCATCACCACCATCATCCCCATCATCATCACCACCATCACCACCACCATCACCACCATTACCATACCCATCATCACCACCATCACCATCACCACCACCACTACCATCACCATCATCCCCACCATCACCATCACCACCACCACTACCACCACCACCACCACCACCACCACCACCACCACCACCACCACCACCATCACCACCACCACCACCATCACCACCACCACCACCACCACCACCACCACCACCACCATCCTCTCAGCACATAAAAACCTCATTATTCTCCACACAAACAGGATTAAGGAGGCGAAACAACATAACCTACCCCCAATCCTTCCTCATCCCACAGGACTTCCCTTACCTCCGCAGATAGTAATATTTTCTCAGGGGAGTAGAGTCTTGTTATTGACAGACAGACAGACAGAGAGGCAGACAGACAACAGGCAGACAGACAGACAGACAGAAAGACAGACAATGTGATCTGGTAGTAATGAATTGGGGTAGGAGGAGGCAAATGAGTCAGTGAGTAAAGGTTTGAGTCAGCTGATAGAGAGTCAGTGAGTCAGTGAGATAGTGGAGCAGTGAGTCAATGAGTGAGTAAGCTTTGGGTCAGTGAGTGAAGTTTTGGGTCAGTAGTGAAACTTTGAGTCAGTGAGGAAGCTTTGAGTCAGTGAGTGAAGCTTTGTGTCAGTGAGGAAACTTTGTGTCAGTGAGTGAAGCTTTGAGTCAGTGAGTGAAGCTTTGAGTCAGTGAGTGAAACTTTGTGTCAGTGAGTGAAACTTTGTGTCAGTGAGTGAAGCTTGAGTCAGTGAGTGAAGCTTTGAGTCAGTGAGTGAAACTTTGTGTCAGTGAGTGAAACTTTGTATCAGTGAGTGAAGCTTGAGTCAGTGAGGAAGCTTTGAGTCAGTGAGTGAAACTTGAATCAGTGAGTCATTGAGGTAATGAGTCAGTGATGAAGTGAGTTAGTGAGTCAATGAGTCAGTGAAGCAGAGTCGAAAGATAAAGACTTACGGGGACAGACAGACAGGCAGATAGATAGACAGACAGACAGACAGAACAGATAAATAAGATAGATAGATAGATACGGGGACAGACAGACAGACAGACAGACAGACAGTAGCCGGCCAACTTCATCGACCAGACCAGATTATGTTTTGTGTCTTAGGGTCGATGGGATACCACGCCCCAGCGACCGTACCGATACCTTCCTTGACACCTCACCTGCCTCTACCTGGGGGCAAGGACAAAGGGCAAAGGTAGGGAAGGGGTGCAGATGGGGGTAGGGAGTAGTAATAGGTAGATGGTAGGGGATAAGAGGGTGGAGGAGGGTAAGGGAGATATGATACCTCGCCTTATGTCACCTTTAGATTAACCACCTAACGCCAACTAACACACAACCCAACACAACCTAACCCAACCCAACCTAACCTAACCTAACATAAACCTAACCTAACCTAATGCTAACCCACCCAACCCTTAAGCCTTTCCATACTTCCAGCACTGCACTCAACTTCCGTCACTTCCCAAATGGTATATTAGGTACCTTTTTCACAACTGGGTGGATCAGAGGTGTCATAGGTTGGGAGGAGGGAGGGTGGGGTTGCCGTGAGTTCGAACTGAGTCGCTTACAGGAGGGAGAAAGTTTTATCCTCTCAGCCACCATATTACTTTTTGTATAAGGCAAGTAAGTGTAAGTAAGTGTGGAAGATGGATTTATTTGTCTTAGTACGATTATTTATTGTAAGCAATGTTTAAGTAATCATAAGTCTTGGTATTGAGAGAGAGAGAGAGAGAGAGAGAGAGAGAGAGAGAGAGAGAGAGAGAGAGAGAGAGAAGAGATCACTATTATTAACACAAGAGCAAAATCCTCAAGTTCACCATTAGACCCGAGGAGTAGACGCGAGAACAGACGACGCACCAGGCCGTAGTTAGACGAGGCACCAGGCCGTAGTTAGACGAGGCACCAGGCCGTGTTAGATGGCGCAGGCCGTAGTTAGATGGCACCAGGCCGTAGTTAGATATGGCACCAGGCCGTAGTTAGACGAGGCACCAGGCCGTAGTTAGACGAGGCACCAGGTCGTAGTTAGACGTGGCACCAGACCGTAGCTAGACATAGTACAGATCGTAGTTGGAGCGTGGCACCAGGCCGTAGTTAGACAGCGCACAGTAGTTAGACAAGGCACCAGACTAGTTAGACGAAGCACCAGCCGCAGTTCGCAAGTGCACCAGGCCGTGAGATAGGCAGTAGCACCAGGTCGTAGTTAGACTGTGCGCAGGCCATAGATTGGACAGTAAGCGCAGGCCGTAGTTAGACATGGCACCAGGCCGTAGTTGGGCTGGCACCAGACCTAGTTGAGACAGTGCACCAGGCCGTAGTTAGACGTGGCACCAGGCCGTAGTTAGACGTGGTACCAGACAGCCGTTAGACATGGCACCAGGCCGTAGTTAAGGCACCAGGCCGTAGTTAGACATGGCACCAGGCCGTAGTTGGACGTGGCACCAGGCCGTAGTTAGACATGGCACCAGGCCGTAGTTAGATATGGCACCAGGCCGTAGTTGGGCAGTGGCACCAGGCCGTAGTTAGACATGGCACCAGACCGTAGTTAGACATAGTGCCAGATCGTAGTTAGACTGGCACCAGGCCGTAGTTAGACGTGGCCCAGGCGTAGTTAGACGTGGCACCAGGCCTAGTTAGACATAGCACCAGGCCGTAGTTGACGTGGCACCAGGCCGTAGTTAGACGTGGCACCAGGCCGTAGTTAGACAGTGGCACCAGGCCTTAGTTGGACGTGGCCCAGGCCGTAATTGGAGCGGTGGCACCAGGCCGTAGTTAGACAGTGGCACCAGGCCTTAGATGGACGTGGCACCAGGCCGTGGATTAGACAGTGGCACCAGGCCGTAGTTAGACGTGGCACCAGGCCGTAGTTAGACGGCACCAGACGTAGTTAGACGTGGCCCAGGCCGTAGTTAGACGTGGCACCAGGCCGTAGTTAGACATAGTACCAGATCACGTAGTTAGACGTGGCACCAGGTCGTAGTTAGACGTGGCACCAGGCCTTAGTTGGACGTGGCACCAGGCCGTAGTTAGACGTGGCACCAGGCCGTAGTTAGATATGGCACAGGCCGTAGTTAGATATGGCACCAGGCCGTAGTTAGATATGGCACCAGGCCGTAGTTAGACGTACCAGGCCTTAGTTAGACGTGGCACCAGACCGTAAACAACGAGGTTTGTACAGTATACGTAAGAACACTAACGGGGTATGGAGCTCAGGCTTTAGGTCAGGTTGGTTAGTTAGATTAGGTTAGGTGGTTAGAGTTAGGCTGACTAACTAGCCTACTGCACAGTGTCATTAATATTTTTCCCAAGGCTGGATTTCCTGGATGGATTAGTGGTGGTGGTGGTGGCAGTTCACCAACAGAGGGCGTCTCCACCATTCACACATGAGGGCAGGTGGGCGGGTGGGCGAGGCTCATCGAAGCCAAGAATAACTGACCAGTGAAGACCAGTCTCGAGTTCAAGGCTGTTCGATACTTCCCAACTCTCAAGTCGAACCATTTACCCGATAATAACGTCATAACAGAGGAAGTTGAGCGTGGGAGATTTAATGGGATTGATGTATTATTAATGGGTGAGTGTGGTGGTGGAGGGAGGAGAATAAATATAATGGGGTGTTGAGTTAATGGTTCATGAGCTAGAAAAATTATGTTCTGGAGTAGTTTTTTTTTTTGGGGGGTGAAATTTAATGGCTTAGGGGTAGAAATTTAATGGCTTAGGGGTAGAAATTTAATGGCTTAGGGGTAGAAATTTAATGGCTTAGGGGTAGAAATTTAATAGATTAGGGTATAAATATTAATTGTAGGGGGTAGAAATTTAACGTAGAAAAGTGGTGTAGGGAAGAGGGTAAAATTTAATGGATACAACTACGGCGGTGAGAGAGAGAGAGAGAGAGGATGGGGGGAAGAAATTAATGACACGTTTGGTTTTACAAATTTCAGGTCGATACAGAATCCCGGTGTTGAAAATCTCATTATGGTTCGTTCTGTGCCCTTCCTTCCCTCTCTATGTATATTTAACAGGTGTTTTTCTTCTCAATTCTCTCGTTATTATTCATTATGTATCGTTTATTTTTTATGAGTAGTTTAGGATAAGTGATGATTGTTAGGCTGTTTTTCTTTGTAATTTGGATAATATAAAGTTAGGTTTGTCATGTTGATAATATGGGATGGTTGTATTGTTATGTGTATGTGTGTATGTGTATGTATATGATGTATGTATTTCACCCAATTACGTATTAAATTTATAAAACGGCCGCAGGTAACGTTTTGAGGTGTGGGGTGGTGGTGGTGGTGGAGGTGTATGGTGGTGGTGGTGCATGGTGGTGATGGGTGTTGGTGATGGTGGAGGTGTGTGGTGGTGATGGTGGAATGTATGGTAGTGGTGCATGGTGGTGGTGGTGGTGGGTGTTGAGTGATGGTGGAGGTGTGTGGTGGTGATGGTGGAGGTGTGTGGTAGTGGTGGTGGGTGTATAGGTGGTGATGGGTGTTGGTGATGGTGGAGGTGTGTGGTGGAGGAAGCGACAGGAACTCACTCTGGTGTTGTCTATTATTGGTGAATTATGGTTCATTCTCCGACATTGAGGTGGAAGGGAGAGAGAGGGAGAGGGAGAGGTAGGGAGGAGAGGGAGAGGGAGGGAAGTGAAGGGAGGAAAGGAGGGAGAGGATGAAGAAAGGGAGGAGAAAGGAGGAGGAGGGAGTGAAGAAGGGAGGAAAGGAGGAGGAGGGAGGAAGAAGGGAGGAAAGGAGGGAGGGAGGGAGGAAGAAGGGAGAAGAAAAGAGGAGGAGGAAGGGAGGAAGAAGGGAGGAAAGGAGGAGGGAAGGGTGAAGAAGGAGGAAAGGAGGGAGGAGGGGGGGAAGAAGGGAGAAAGGAGGAGAGACTGTGAGGGGAAGGAGAAGGAAAGATGAGAAGGAGAACAGTGGAAAGAGGAAGGAAAGAGAGGAGGAGGAAGAGAGAGAGAGAGAGAGAGAGGATGGGATAGTAAGGAATAATGGAAGGGATATGGAAAAGGAAGGAAGAGAGAGGAAAGGAGGGAGGGAGGGAGAGAGGGAGGAAGCAAGAGAGAGGAGGGAACCAGGGGAGAGAGGAGGGAGGGAGTGATGGAAGGGAGAGGGAGGGAGGTGTTAGTGACTCTCCCTTGACATGTTTACAGATATACTCCTCCCTTCCCTTCCCCCTTCCCCCCTCTACCCTTCCCTTCCCCTCTCCCCCAACACCTGTACCGCCATACCCCACCTGCACCCACCTACACCTGGCCGGACAAAACTTATACCCCAAGTCGACCCAACTGTGAAGAGGTACCCAAACTTATAAGACACACAGACATACAGTCATTTCAGTGTTGATATTCTGTAATGTAACTTATGTATTTTATTATGTATTTAAGTTGATATACATAGTTACATAAATACAGGATGTGGCTAAATTTTGTAATATTATAAAATTTTTTTTTTTTATGATAATTTGTTTTAACCTGAGAATTTCACATAATTTTTTTATGTCCCCAGGAACGGAAATTATCACAGATCATTATTATTCTTAAATTATCAGAGTATAAATACGTTCGTCCCCCTTAGCTACGAGATAAACAAGAGTGTCTCGTTGATCTTACCGAGATATGAAACGATCTCGCTAATCTCACCTCTTCGCTTAATGGATGAAGAAGAAATTGTCTCACGAAATTTAGTGAAAAAAAACACTTGGTATAAATTATTGTTGTTCTTAAGGAGATGTTCGTTTATTATTATGTTGATTTTACCAGGATAGGTATCCCCCTCTCTCTCTCTCCCCTCTCTCTCTCTATCCACAGTGCCGTAACGAGACAGCATACACACACACACACACACACACACACACACACAAGAGTATTTGTACGTTAACAACAGCTAAGATAGTGTCAATACTGTCTGGCATTCTATATCTGTAGTGCCAATATTGACCTATAGTTGACCTTCCTACTCGATGGCACTGGCTAAATATAGTGCCAGTATTGACCTATCACAAGAGTGCCTCAAGGTCGGTTGGCAGTCGATACGTGTACAGGACAAGTGTTTGGTCATCACTGTTGCAATTAGTGGTCAATTAATTATTAACCAATTATCGAGTCTATTTGTTAAGTCAATTATCTGGTAATTAGTGAGTATTTTATCTAATTTAATTATTAGGTCAATTATTAAGTAAATTAATTAATTACGTTATCAACAAAGAGGAATTATTATATTAATGGTTATAGAGTTATCTTTCTCTCTCTCTCTTTATTCTGTTATCTCATTTCTTTATTTTTACTTTTCTATCTCAAAGCTTTCTGTCTTCCCCACCCCCCCCCCTCTCTCTCTCTCTCTCTCTCTCTGTCTCTCTGTCTGTCTGTCTGTCATTCCCCAGGACGAAGACATATTACTATATCTTAATAACACACAAGGTTAGATTAGGTTAGGGTTAGGTTAGGTTAGGTTAGGTTAGGTTAGGTTAGGGTAGGTTAGGTTAGGTTAGGTTAGGGTAGGGTAGGTTAGGTTAGGTCGCTAATTTGGTACGAAAAATAAGGTGTTTTGGTGTCGGGATTAGTTTAGCGAGGCCCAAAAAGTGCGTCAACCGGCCACACAGCCAGGGTGAGATAGCGAATTTTTCTTCTCGTTAAAACGCTCCTGAAACATCACGTCTCTCGCTAAAGATAAGACTGGTGAAAAGTGTCGGTGTTATGACGGGCCTGGGCGGTGATACCAGACTGGTGAGGCGACCCCTTGTGTTCTGCAGTGTTGCCAGAGTTGTGAGTTGACCCTCTGTGTTCTGTAGTGTTGCCAGACTCATGAGGCGACCCCCTTGTGTCCTGAAGTATAGCCAGATTGGTGAGGCGACCCCTTTTCATAGAGAATATTACCGGATTAGTGACCCCTTTTAATCTGCAGTGTTGCCAGAGTAGTAAGTTAATCCCTTGTGCCTTACAGTGGTGCCAGGGTGGTGGTAGTAGTAGTAGTAGTAGTAGTAGTAGTAGTAGTAGTAGTAGTAGTAGTAGTAGTAGTAGTAGTAATATAAACATTATTTCTCCAAGCCCTTCCTCAAAACACACACACACACACACACACACACACACACACACACACACACACACACACACACACACACACAGTTGAATACCAGAGTCAATTACAGAATAATATTGTGTAAAGAAAAGTCATTTGTTGTATTAGGTATTTTGTTTACTTTGTGGAGAGAGAGAGAGAGACAGTAGTTCAAAACCAGTGTGGTAGAAGAGAGACAGCAAACGGGAGATAGTGACGTCTCTCTCTCTCTCTCTCTTAGAAGAACACACTAGATTGTGAAGTCACTGAGCCGCTACTGAGAATGACGACCCTTCCTCTTCCTCTTCCTCCTCCTCCTCCTCCTCCTCCTCCTCCTCCTCCTCTTCCTCCCTCCTCCTCCTCTATACACAGTGGTCTGTTATTTGCCCTCAGTGATCCACAAGGGGGAGAGGGATGGAGGGGATGAAAGAAGGGAAGGTAAAAGAAAGGAGGGGTGAGGGAGGAGATGTGAGGGTGAGGGAAGGTGAGGGGTGAGGGGAGGGGGAGGGAGAGTATCAGGAGGGAGGGGAGATTAAACAGTATTGACACAGACCATCGCTGAAGTGAACTGTATGAAGGCATTTATTGTACAGGGTCATCCACCTCTCCCTCCCTCCCTCTTCCCCTCCCTCCCTCTTCCATTCCTTTCTTCCTTCCCTCTCTACCTTCCCTCCTTCTCTCCTTCCCTCCCTTTCCCTTCCTACTTCCATTCCTTCCTACCTCCTCTCTCTCCCGTTCTCCATCCCTACCTTATTGAGAAGGATGGTGAGAGGGACGGTGGAAGGGACGGTGAGAGGGATGGTGGGAGGGATGGTGAGAGGGACGGTGGAAGGGATGGTGAGAGGACGGTGAGGATGGTGAGACGGTGAGAGAGGAGAGAGTACTAGTCCAGGTGGCGGGTCAGTCACGTAGAGTCGAACACAACACGGGGTCAGGAACACAACACGGGGTCAGGTCAGGACCCCGGTGTAGGAGTAACTTACTTGACCATGTAGAGGATGGTGTTGTCCTGATAGAGCCAGATGTAGTGGTTAGGGATCGTCATCTCCTGGAAGGTGACGGCTTTGGCGTTTTTGAAGAAGGAATCCGGCCGCCAGATGTCCTGTAACGGGAGAACACAATGTGAAGACAATGGAAGCGGTGATGGACATTTGATCGGAGAAGGTATCCGGCTGCTAGATGTCTTATAACATTTAAGAAGAAAGACTATGATAATCCGGCCGCGAATGTCCTTTTTTACGGTAACAGCCCACCCGGCCACAGGTCATCGACCCACACCGGGGCTTGAGGGGCGAAAAACTAATAGTAAAAAAATATAAATTTGAAGAGAAAAAGACTATATTAATCTACACCAAGAAGATGCCGGAAACCAGCTTTTTAAAGTGAGACAGATTGTATGAGCATGGAAACACAGAAGAAGGCAGAGCATTCCACAGTTTGGCTGTGTGAGGAAAGAAGGAGGTACTATAACGGGTTATTCTCGTGTGACCGATATCCACAGAGAAATGGTGGGCACCGCAGGCAAGACTGTGTTACAGGCCATGGTCTTGCCGGCAGTCACAGGATGCCAAATCCACCGAACATTGCCCGTTAAAGTACCTGTAAAAAGAGAGTGAAGCAACACTGGCGAAGAAGGAAAAGATTACCAACTAAAGGAGGAGAGTTAATAAGACGAAATGCCTTTGATTCCAACCTATCTAACAGCTGGACAGAAGAAGAGCCACCCCAGATATAAGAGCAGTACTCCAAGTTAGGACGAATGAATCCCTTATATACTTGAAGCAACTGCTCAGGAGTGAAGTAGCTGCGGCATCTGTACAGCATTCCCAACTTTCGGGAGGCAGCTTTAGCAATGTTGGTGAAAGATAAAAAAACAAACAGCAATAATAATAAAACAACGCGGTGATATAGTTCAGGTTATGGACGCAGTTATAAGACCACATTGCACAGTTAAGGACGCACAGTTAAGGACGCAATGGCAAGATTAGAACACTGAGTTAGTTTGATGTGTTACTGTGAACCGACTTATGTTATTTGTCAGAGGAGATTCGTACTCAAGGGGTTAAGCCGTCGTACTCAAGGGGTTAAGCCGTCGTACTCAAGGGGTTAAGCCGTAGTACTCAAGGGGTTAAACCGTCGTACTCAAGGCGTTAAGTCATCGTACTACTCAAGGGTTAGGCCGTCGTATCAAGGGTTAAGTCATCGTACTCAGGGATTAGTCATCGTACCTCAAGGGTTAAGCCGAAGTACTCCAAGGGTTAAGCCGTAGTACTCATGGGGTTAAGTCATCGTAATCAAGGTTAAGCCGTAGTACTCAAGGGTTAGCCATGTACCTCAGGGGTTAAGTCATCGTACTCAAGGGTTAAGCCGTCGTACTCAAGGGGTTGCCGTCGTACTCAAGGGTTAAGCCGTAGTACTCAGGGGTTAACAGTCGTACTCAAGGGTTAACCGTCGTACTCAAGGGGTTAAGCCGTCGTCGTACTCAAGGGTTAGCCGTCGTACTCAGGGGTTGCCGTCGTATCAAAGGGTTAAACCGTCGTACTCAAGGGTTAAGCCGTCGTACTCAAGGGTTAAGCCGTCGCACTCAAGGGGTTAAGCCGTCGTACTCAAGGGTTAAACCGTCGTACTCAGGGGTTGCCGTCGTACTCAAGGGGTTGCCGTCACCTCAAGGGTTAAGCCGTCGTACTCAAGGGTTAAGCCGTCGTACTCAAGTTAAACTCGTACCAAGGGGTTAAACTATATTTTACAAGTTTATAAAAAGACAAACTATAAACCCATTATCACACACACACACACACACACACACACACACACACACACACACACACACACACACACAGTGAAAAACTAAACATTCATTACAACATTAACGTTTTGTCAACATAAATTTATACACAAATATGGCACTTAATTTATTAGGGTCAGCTTGGCCGGCTCCCTCTCCCTCCTCCTCTCCTTCCCTCCTTCCTCCCCCCCTCCTTCCCTCCTTGCTCCTTCCCTCCCTTGCTCTCCCTCTTCCTCCCTCCTTCCCTCCTTGCTCCTTCCCTCCCTTGCTCCCTCCCTTTCAAGTCAGCACCTTAACACACTTCCAATTATCAGACGGGATGATACTGTGTCGCTTTGGACCCACTAAACTAATGACCTAATACTCGTATGATTACCTTAATTAATGACATAATACTCGTATGATTACCTTAATTAATGACATAATACTCGTATAATTACCTTAATTATTCCCATCATTAGAGACGTGATATATTGGAACTCTTATTTACATTATTTATTGACACGAAAACAACAAAATGGCAATACTATTATTTTTCTTTGCATTAGCAATCTGTTCTTCCTGTCAATACTGTTTTTATTCCTGATTGCTTTCTGTCTCTCTTTCTTCCTCTCTCTCTCTCTCTGTCTCTTGTTCTTTTTTTCTGTCTAATAAACCCTCTCTCTTCGTAACGTAACAGGTAAGATGATGTAATATTAATAATTGACAGGTAAATAATATACCTGGTGACAGTTAACAATTGACAGGTAAAATAATATACCTGGTGACAGTTAACAGTAGACAGGTAAATAATATACCTGGTGACAGTTAACAATTGACAGGTAAAATAATATACCTGGTGACAGTTAACAATTGACAGGTAAAATTATATACCTGTTGACAGTTAACGATTGACAGGTAAAATAATATACCTGGTGACAGTTAACAATTGACAGGTAAATAATATACTTGGTGACAGTTAACAATTGACGGTAAATTATATACCTGTTGACAGTTAACGATTGACAGGTAAAATAATATACCTGGTGACAGTTAACAATTGACAGGTAAATAATATACTTGGTGACAGTTAACAATTGACAGGTAAATAATATACCTGGTGACAGTTAACAATTGACAGGTAAAATAATATACCTGTTGACAGTTAACAATTGACAGGTAAAATAATATACCTGTTGACAGTTAACAGTAGACAGGTAAAATAATATACCTGTTGACAGTTAATGATTGACAGGAAAAATAATTAAACCCTACGACAGTTGACAGAAAGGTAGAGTAACATACCTTGAGCCAGGCGACAGGTAGAGTAACATACCTTGAGCCAGGCGACAGGTAGTAGACGGTATTCATGAGTCATGTTATCAGGTAGACGGAGGCGCCAGTCTTTCCAGCTCTGGGCAAAGAAGATGTCAGCGGCGTACGTCTGGCGAAGTGGAGAGAGAGAGAGAGATAAATAGAGAGAGAGAGAGAAAAGACAAAAAAGAAGATAAGTAAATAAGAGAAAGAACACACACACACACAAAAAAATCGTAAGAGTCAAAGAAAACTAATAATGAGTGACTGAAGAGGAGGGACTTAACTACTCAGAGAGGGCAACACACAAGTGACCCTCCGTCTGTCTCGTGGTGAATAGAATGATGCCTCGAGTGCAAGACGTGAGGTGGTGTTTATATTAGTGAAGTGTGTCGCGTGTGTGTGTGGGGGGTGTGTGTGTGTGTTTTTTTATTTACACACACACACACGCACACACACACACACACACACACACGCACACACACGCACACACACACACACACGCACACACACACACACACACGCACACACACACGCACACACGCACACACACACACACAGATGGCCACACACATACACACGCACATGCACACACACACACACACACGCACACACACACGCACACACACGCGCACACACACACACATGCCACATTGTCGCTGCCACAAGGCTACAGAAGCTCTCTAGAACAGAGGGTAATGGTAGCAATATATCAGAGGTTTGGCTGCCTAGTCCACTCAGGACCCCGCAACACGGCGAGGCGGATCGGTACTAGAGGAGGTGAGGAGGAGGAGGGAGAAGAGGACCAGGAGGAGGGAAAGGAGGAGGAGGAGGAAGAAGAGGACTAGGAGGAGGGAAGGAGGAGGAGGAGGGGGAAGAAGGGGTGGAGGGACATGGGTGATCCCTCATTAGAAGATGCATAAAACAGGAGACTGAGTACATATTATTATTTTGTGTGTGTGTGTGTGTGTGTGTGTGTGTGTGTGTGTGTGTGTGTGTGTGTGTGTGTGTCTGTCTGTTTGTGTGTGTGTGTGTGTGTGTGTGTGTGTGTGTGTGTGTGTGTGTCAGTAGGCCGAGTATACAGGATATGCATTGGCAAATGGATCCTAATGGCGGTGGGCATTTATTATGACTGAAGACAAGGAACTGTAGTCCCTGCACACACACACACACACACACACACACACACACACACACACACACACACACACACCATTACACTGGCATCCTGCAGGAGTTTTCTGATATCCTTCTGATCTATATTGACTCAACAAACTCCTGCCCTATGAATCGGTGGATTCCTTTCGCCTCGCTGAGAGTCCTTGAGGATCGTATGTGGTCCTCAAGTGGCCACATGGAAAATATTATCCGCCTCGGGTGAGTTCCTTCTTCACTAAATCGGACAAGGGCGGGCCAGCGTCTTGAAGAGGGGGCCATGGCCTGGTGCCGCTGTGGCCTGGTGCGGCTGTGGCCTGGTGCTGTGGCCTGGTGGAGCTGTGGCCTGGTGCTGTGGCCTGGTGCCGCTGTGGCTCAGGCCCAGCCTGTGCCTGGTGGAGCTGTGGCCTGCGCCTTTGTGGGTCTGGTGCTGGTGCCTCTAGGTCTGGTATGCTGTGGCCTGGTGGATTGTGGCCTGGTGACCTGTGGCCTGCTGCTGGCCTGGTGCCACAAATGGTGGAGCTGTGGCTCAGGATGGTACTGCGCCGTGGCCCGGGTGCTGCTGTGGCCTGGGTGGAGCTGTGGCCTGCGCCCTGTGGCCTGTGCCTGCACCTGGGTGCTGTGGCTCAGTGAGCTGTGGCCTGGTGCCCGAGTACCTGCCAGGCCTGGTGGAGCTGTGGCCCGGTGCAGCGGCCTGGGTGCCCTGGTGGCCCGGGGTGCCGCCGTGGCCCTCGTGCCTGTGTGTGTGGGCTGGGTGGAGCTGTGGCCTGGTGCCTCTGGGT
>NW_024710644.1:62500-97500 GCF_018991925.1 Homarus americanus | reverse complement strand
TGTTTAGGTCTCCCTGAGTGTTGTGAAAAGTGTTGCAGGTGTTTAATGGTCTCTGGGGTATTTAAGGTCTCCTATGGTGTTTAAGGTCTCCTACAGGTGTTTAATAGTCTCCTACAGGTGTTAAAAGGTCTCCTATGGGTGTTAAGGTCTCCTATGGGTGTTTAATGGTCTCCTACAGGTGTTTTAATGGTTTCTACAGGTGTTTAAGGTCTCCTATAGGTGTTTGAATTCTAAAATTGTTTATTGGTCTCCTGCAGGTGTTTAATAGTCTCCTGCAGTGTTTAATGGTCCCTACAGGTGGTAGGGTCTCCCTGGTGGCTGGTTTCCTACAGGTGTTTAATGGTCTCCTGTAGGTGTTTAATGGTCTCCTGTAGGTGTTTAATAGTCTCCTGGGTGTTTAAGGTCTCATACCAGGTGTTTATGGTCCTGCAGGTGTTTAATAGTATCCTACAGGTGTTTAATGAGGTGCTCCCTACAGGTGTTGGTCACCTATATAGGTGTTTCAGGTCTCCTACAGGTTTTAATGGTCTCCTACAGGTGTTTAATGATCTCCTACAGGTGTTTTATGTGGTCTCCTGCAGGTGTTTATTAATTTATCTGCACGTGTTTAATGGTCTCCTACAGGTGTTTAAGGTCACCTATGGTGTTTCAGGAGTCTCCTACAGGTGTTTAATGGTTTTCCTACAGGTGTTTAAGGTCTCCTATGGGTGTTTAAGGTCTCCTACAAGTGTTTATTGAACCTACAGGTGTTTAAGGGGCCTTCAACAGGTGTTTAAGGGTCTCCTACAGGTGTTTAATGGTCTCCTACAGGTGGTAGGGTCTCCTACAGGTGTTTAAGGGTCTCCTATAGGTGTTTAATGGTCTCCTACAGGTGGAGAGCGTCTCCTACAGGTAGTAGGATCTCATACAGGTGTTTAAGGTCTCTACATGTGTTTAAGGTCTCCACTACAGTTGTTTAAGGGTCTCCTACAGGTGGTAGGGTCTCCTATAGATGGTAAGGATCTCATGCAGGTGTTTTAGGTCCCTACAAGGTGTTTAAGTCCCCTACCCAGGTGTTTAAGGTCTCCTATAGGTGTTTAGGTCTCTTACAGGTGTTTAATGGTCTCCTACCAGGGTGGTAATGGACTCCTACAGGTGTTTGAGGGTCTCCACTACAGGTGTTTAAGGTCCCTACAGGTGTTTAAGGTCTCCTACAGGTGTTTAAGGTCTCCTACAGGTGTTTAACGGTCTGTACACCCTGAGCTTTGTACACCTGAGGCTCTGCTTCACCCCACCTGGACTCTGTGCACCTGAGCTCTGTACACCCTGGACTCCTGTACACCTGGGCTCTGCTACACCTGGGTTCTGTACACCTGGGCTCTATGCACACCTGGGCTCTGTACACCTGGGTTCTGTACACCTGGGCTCTGAACACCTGGAGCTCTATGCACCTGAGCTCCTGTACACCTGGGCTCTGTACACCCTGACCTCTGTACACCTGGAGCTCAGTACACCTGAGCTCTGTACACCTGAGCTCTGTACACCTGAGCTCTGCACCTGGGCTCACACCTGACCTCTCTACACCTGAGCCTGAGCCTGACACCTGGCTCTGTACACCTGAGCTCTGTACACAACCTCTCTACCCCAGCTCTGTACACCTGAGTTCTTCAAAATTATCTCTATCCTTGTATTCATTAACAGGTAGACAACAGGTGGTGAAGCTTCGACCTCCTCGCTAAGGGAATCAACTTGTTAACGAATCACTTCAAAGAAAATTAAACTTTCTTGTCTTCTTGAAATTCTGAAGACAGGATTAATATGTAAATTGTCTTTGAAGTTCAGCAAATTATTTACTATTTAACATTAAGTCATTTTCTTAAGACAAATTCATTCCAAAAGGATTACCTGAAGATTAACTATAACTTAACCTATTCTAACTTAATCTAACTTAATATAACCTAATAATTTAACCTAGTTTATCCTAACTTAACCTTATCCTCCTCAGGTTAGGTTAGTTTAGAGTGGTTAATCTTCAGGTGAAATAAGCTGAGGTGTTTAATCTTCACTTAACAGATTTACAATATTAGATCAAACATCAAACACAGTATCTGGGTCACAAGGATCCAACACAAAAAGTGAAAAAGGCTTCACATTACTTCACACTTGCTTTATACTGCTTCTACTGCTTCACATTGGTTCATACTGCTTCAACTGCTCCATACTGCTTAACACTACTTCACACTGGTTCACACTGCTCCATACTGCTTCACACTAGTACACACTGCTTCATACTGCTTCATACTGCTTCACACTGGTCCACACTGCTTCACACTGGTCCACACTGCTTCACGCTGCTTCACACTGGTTCACACTGCTCCCACACTGCTTCACACTGGTCCACACTGCTTCACACTGGTCCACACTGCTTCACACTGATTCACACTGCTCCATACTGCTTCACACTGGTTCATACTGCTTCACACTGGTCCACACTGCTTCACACTGCTTTATTCCCTCAGACCCAAATTCCAAATCGTGTTTCACAATAAATGAATCAACTGGTTTCACATCTCCAGGATTCCAAGCAGTTATGAATGCAGATCCAATATGGTTAACGTGTTGAAGGTGTCATTCTTGGTGTAGTTTAGGTAGAGTTGGTCTTGAGAGTGCTTAAAGAAGAGGATATTTGTACAGGTGTTCTTGGGGGTTAATGTACACCTGTACACCTGTGCGAAGATCGTCTATGTCAGGTGTTATGTGGTGTAATTATACCTGGTTTGTTTACCTTGACTAATTAATAATAATAACAACAAAAATAATAATAATAATAATACCCACAAGCATTGAATTGTACTGCTCAGGCGATTTAAGGTAATTAATCACTTATAATTATTTCCAACTTTTATCATTATTTAGTTTATTTTATTTATTTTTCGTTCACTTTTCTTTACCAATGTTCCTTTCTCTTTGTCTTTCGTTCACTCAAAAATATTATTAATTTGTTGTCTGATAATTATATTTTCATTTTATCGTCTATATAATTATCTTTCATTTATCTGTTTATCTCTCTAAGTCTCTCGTTCTATATTTCCTTCTTATGTGTGGAGGATCATTTTGAATCTGACTAATTCCCCACTGTGTCCTGTACAGCCAATCAAAAACTATCTTAAGGTTATGATGTCCTGTACCAATCAAAACTATCTTAAGGTTATGATGTCCTGTTCACAGCCAATCAAAACTATCTTATGACCTTCGGATATAGTCTATAGCCAGAACTAGATGACATATCACCATAATACAACAGCTGATAGTCACTAGTTAAAGGTTATTGGTCATGTACGGAGAATAATATGGGCATATATCCAATCTGCGTCATGTGTGAGTGAAAGGATTACAAATCAGTTGATGTAAGATGGACATATGTGCATATCCAAGATAATAGTGTCAAATGGCCAGAAATAGGACAAATTATAGTGTCAAAATACTGAAATAGAACAAATTATAGTGTCAAATGACCCCAGAAATAGAGACAGAGTGTGGTGTCAAATGGCCCAGAAATAGAGACAAATTATATGAGTGTCCAAATGGCCAGTAGGACAGAGTGTGAGTGTCAAATGGCAGAAATGAACAGAGTATGAGTGTCAAATGGCCAGAAATAGAGACAAGTATGGTGTCAAATGGCCAAATAGAACAAGTGTAGTGTCCAAGCTGGCCAGCAGACAGAGTGTGGTGTCAAATGGCCAGAAATGAGACAGTGTAGTGTCCAAATGGTTGCTGGTGGCCGCGTGTGGTTGCACCACTGGCCCGTCAACAGGCTTCCAGTCACAAGGCACCAGACCCAGCCAGCTTGCCAGTCGTGTCTGATATTTGTCACTAATTCTGTATTCCAGGTACTCTTGGGGTCTCGTACTTTTGGGTAGCTGTACCTTCTTACTGGCCTTGGTCCCCTTCCCTAGTGGCAGGTCCTTCCCTGATAACCCCGTCCCCCCTCCCTGGTAACCCAGGTCTCCCTCTGGCAACCCCGTCCCCCCTCCCTGGTAACCAGGTCTCCTTCTGGTGGCCGGTCCCCCTCCCCTGGTAGTCGGGTCTCCTCCCCTGGTAGCCGGGTCTCCCTCCCTGTTGGCCGGGTCCCTTCACAGTAACCGGGTCCCCTTCCCTGGTGTGGTCTCCTTCCCTGGTGGCCAGGTCCCCCTCTGGTGGCCGGGTCTCCCTCCTGGTAGCCAGATGCTCTTCCCTGTTACAGCCGGGGTCTCCTTCCCCTGTAGCCAGGTCTCTCTCCTTCCTGGTGGCAGGCCTCCCCTGATGGCTTGGGTCTCCCTTCCCTGTGTAGTCTCTCCCTTCTAGTAGCTTGGTCTCCTTCTATTGTGGTCTCTCCCCTTCCTGTTAACTTGGTCCCCCCCCCCTCCCCTGGTGTGGTCCCCCCTTCATGTGGGTCTCCTTCTGGCCTTGGGTCCCCTCTGTGTGGTCTCCCTCTGTGTGGGTCCCCTGTGTGGGTCTCCCCTTCCTGGTGTGGTCCCCCCTCCCTAGCCTTGGTCTCCTCTGTGTGAGTCTTCTGTGCTTGGTCTCCTTCTGGTGGCAGGTCTCTCCTTCCCCCTGGTGGCAGTCTCCTCCTGGTGGCAGGTCGCCTGGTGGCCAGGGTCTCCTTCCCTGGTGGCCGGATGCACTCCCCTGATGGCCGGGTCTTCCTTCTGGCCTTGGGTCTCCCTCTAGTAACCGGGTCTCCCCTCCCTGGCCTTGGTCTCTCCTCCCTGGCTTGGCAGTCCCCTCCCCTGGTAGCCGTCCCCTTCTAGCCCTTGGTCTCTTCTAGTAGGTCCCCCCTCCCCTATTGTCCGTCTCCTCCCTGTTGTGCGTCCCCCTTCCCTAGCCTTGGTCTCCCTTCTGATGTGGTCTCCCTTCTAGTAGCTTGGTCTCCTTCCTTGGGTCCCCCTCTGGCCTTGAGTGTCTCCCTGGCCTTGGGTCCCCTTCCCTGTGTGATGCTCCTTCCTGGCCTTGAGTCCCCCTTCTGTGTGGTCTCCTTCCTGGTAGCCGGGTCCCCTCCCCTGATGGCCGGGTCTCCCTTCCCTGGTGGCCGGTCTCCTTCCTGAGCCGGGTCTCCTTCCTGGTGGCCGGGTCTCCTCCTGGTAACCAGGTCCCTTCTGGTGGCAGGTCTCCCCTCCCTAGTAGCCAGGTCCCTTCCCTGTGTGGTCTCCCTCCCTAGTAACCAGGCTCTCCCTCCCCTGGTAACCCGTCTCCCCTCCCTATTGTGTCCCTTCCTGGCCTTGGTCTCCTTCTGGCCCTTGGTCTCCTCCCTGGCCTTGGTCCCCCCTTCCCTGTGCCAGGTCTCTTCCCTGTTGTTGGTCTCCTTCCTGTTGTGTCTCCCTTCTAGTAGCCGTCTCCTTCCCTGGCCAGATACTCTTCCCTGTGTGGGTCTCCTTCCCTGTGCTTGGTGTCTCCTCTGGTAGCCAGGTCTCCCTCCCCTGTGTGTCTCCCTCTGGTGGCCGGGTACCACTCCCCTGTGTGGGTCCCTTCCTGGCCTTGGTCTCGCTTCCTGGTGGCAGGTCCCCTACCCACCAGTGGCCGGGTCTCCTTCTGTTAGCCAGGTCCCCTTCTAGTAGCCAGGTCTCTCCTTCCCTAGCCTTGTCTCCTCCCCTTGGTCCCCCTTCCCTGTGTGGTCTCCTTCCCTGGTAGCCGTCTCCTTCTAGTAACTTGGTCTCCTTCTAGTAACCCCGTCTCCCCTCCCCTAGTATCAGTCTCCCTCCCCTAGTGTGGTCTCCCTCCCTAGTGTGGTGTCTCTCCCCTGGTAGCCGGGTCCTCCCACACCGTGCTTGTCAACAGTCCTTCATATTTTTCCACTTAACTCGAGATAAATTTTTCTGGGTGGCCCAGAGGACCCCGGCCGCCTGGGCAGGGATCCCCGGCCATTGCCTGGAGGCAGGGTCCCCTGGGCCAGTGTGGCGTCAGCATCCGTTAACAACTAGATGCTCTGGTGATCAAAGGCGACTCAAGCTTGCCCAGCAAATTTTACCTAAAAAAATATAACGAAACACGAAAGAAAAAGTAGCTAAATTCACTTACACTATTCACTTCCCTCTTACACCTGAGATAAACAAGTGCCTGAGCTCAAACCATCGACCCATAGGAAAGGCGATAACTATGTCACACCTAGCCACCGTTCTCAGGTACAAAATACACAGGTACAGTAGCTTCCCATGTGCTGACTGCCAACCTGAACGATAGTACAGGCCAAATAACAACTCACCTGTACACAAATAAATATAACTCCAGGCCACCTGAAAACAAACACCCCAACCTGTTAATTCAAATACCAACACATCCTTCAAGAAATTAATGTTGAGAAGTATTAGGTAGGTAGAGCCCATTTGAGTTGGATGATTAGGTAGGTAGTATAATCACACAACACCAGTATATTCATACTAGTAACCTCACCCCCTCCACCCCCCCCTTAAACCAACACGACTACATCAGTTGTTGTTCAAAAATATTTCAGCTTCAAGTATGCTTCAAAAACCCCTTAAAACATCATAATTCCTAGCACAAACTTCATTTCCTGCTTCATATTCCTATTCACCCCTGTTCCTAAACATTCTTTATTCATCAAAAAACCCAAAAAAAACCCAAACAAACAAAACAAAATGGCCAAAAGTATATGTGTCTTGTTGGTAGGCTAGGTTGGGTTGGTAGGTAGGTTGGGGTAGGTGGTTGGGTAGGTTAGGTTAGGTGGTTAGGGCAGGTGTGTTGGGTGGGTTGAATAGCTTCTACCTCAGATCCCCCACCCCCAGCATCCAGAGTCTTCATTATCCCCAGTAGCCCTAAGCCTCGCCCTGAGCCTTAAGCCGCCAAGAATATCCTTCATACTCACCCAGCTCAATCCTTCACCATCCTCCTCCTCCTACACCATCCTTCCTTCACTCCCCACCATCCTCTCCTCACTCCTACCATCTCCTCTACCATCCTCTTCACTCCTACACCATCCTCCTCACTCCTACACCATCCTCCTTCCTCCCACCATCCTCCTCACTCCCCACCCATCCTCCTCCTCCCTACACCATCCTCCTCCCTCCTACACCATCCTCCTCCCTCCTACACCACACCCTCTTCCCTCCCTACCATCCTCCTTCACTCCTACCATCCTCCTCCTCTACACCATCCTCCTCCTCCTACCATCCTCCCTCCTCCTACACCATCCTCCTCCCTCCTACCATCCTCCTCCTCACACCATCCTCCTTCCCTCCTATCATCACTCTGCTCCACCATCCTCCTTCCTCCTCACCCATCATCCTTCACTCTACCATCCTCCTCCTCCTCACCATCCTCCTCACTCCTCACCCATCCTCCTCCTCCTACACCCATCCTCCTCCTCCTACCATCCTCCTTCCTCCTACATCCTCCTCCACTCCCACCATCCTCCTTCCCTCCTACACCATCCTCCTTCCTCCTACACCATCCTCTTCACTCTACATCTCCTTCACTCCTACCCATCCTCCTCCTCCTACACCATCCTCCTCACTCCTACACCATCCTCCTTCCTCCTACACCATCCTCCTCCACTCCTACACCATCTCCCTTCACTCCTACACCCATCCTCCTTCACTCCTACACCATCCTCCTCCTCCTGCCATCCTCCTGCTCCTACACCATCATCATCTTCACTCCACCACCATCCTCCTCCTCCTGCACCATCCTCCTCTCCTACCCATCCTTCCTCCTGCACCATCATCTCCACTCCTGCACCATCCTCATCACTCCTTCACTCCTCCCCGCTCTCATCCTCTTCGCCCGCATCATCACTCTTCCTCCTGCACCGTCACTCCTCCCATCCTCACTCTCCTGCACCGTCCTTCACTCCTGCACCATCCTCTCGCTCCTACCATCCCTCCTCCTCTACACCATCCTCCTTCACTCCTGCACCATCCTCCTCCACTCCTACACCATCCTCCTCCTCTACCCTCCTCCTCCTCTCCATCCTCCTTCCACTCCTACACCATCCTCCTCCTCCTACACCATCCTCCTCCTCCTACACCATCCTCCTCCCATCTCACCATCCTCCTCACTTCTCTACACCATCCTCCTCACTCCTACACCATCCTCTTCCTCCTACACCATCCTCTTCACTCACACCCATCCTCCTCCTCCTCACCATCCTCTCCTCCTGCACCCATCCTCCTCCTTCCTCACCATCCTCCTCCCTCCTACCCATCCTCTTCACTCACACCATCCTCCTCCCTCCTGCACCCATCATCCTCACTCCTGCATCATCCTCCTCCTGCACCATCCTCCTTCACTCCTGCACCATCCTCTCCTCCTACACCATCCTCCTCCTCCTACACCCGTCCTCCTTCCTCCTACACCATCCTCCTCCTCCTACACATCCTCCTTCTCCTACCATCCTCCTCCCTTCCTCTATCCTCCTTCCTCCTACACCCATCCTCCTCCTCCTACACCATCCTCCTCCTCTCACCCATCCTCCTCCCTCCTACACCATCCTCCTCCTCCTACACCATCCTCCTCCCTCCTACACCATCCTCTCCTCACTCCTACACCCATCCTCCTCCCTCCCCACCATCCTCCCTTCACCCACCATCCTCCCTTCACTCCTACACCATCCTCCTCCCTCCTACACCATCCTCCTCCCACTCTCATCCTCATCTCACACACCATCCTCCTCCTCTACACCATCCTCCTCCTCCTGCATCCTCCTTCACTCCTCACCATCCTCCTCACTCCTGACACCATCCTCCTCCTCCTACACGTCACTCCTTCACTCCTGCACATCATCCTTCACTCTGCCATCCTCCTCATCTCACCATCCTCTTCCTCCTACACCATCCTCCTCCTCCTGCACCATCCTCCTCCACTCCTACACCATCCTCTTCACTCTCACACCATCCTCCTTCACTCCTACACCTCATCCTTCACTCCTCACCATCCTCCTCCTCCTACACCATCCTCTTCACTCCTACCATCCTCCTTCCTCCTACACCATCCTCCTCCTCTACCTCTCCTACACCATCATCCTCCTCACTCACTCCTGCCATCCTCTTCACTCCTACACCATCATCCTTCACTCCTCCATCCTCCTTCACTCCTACACCATCCTCCTCCACTCCTACACCATCCTCCTTCTCCTGCACCCATCCTCCTCACTCCTACCATCCTCCTCCTCCTCACCATCCTCCCTCCCTCTCCACCATCCTCCTTCACTCCTACACCATCCTCCTTCACTCCTACACCATCCTCCTTCCTCCTACCATCCTCCTTCACTCTACACCATCCTCTCCCACTCTACCATCCTCCTTCACTCTACACCATCCTCTCCTCCTACCCATCCTCCTTCACTCCTACACCATCCTCCCTTCACTCCACACATCCTCCTTTCCTCCTACCATCCTCCTTCCTACACCCATCCTCCTCACTCTACACCATCCTCCTCCCTCCCACACACCATCCTCCTCCTCTACACATCCTCCTTCCTCTACACCCATCTCCTCACTCCACCTCCTCCTCCTCCTCATCCTCTCTCCTGCATCATCCTCTTCCTCCCATCATCCTCCTCCTACCATCCTCTCCTCTCACCCGTCCTCCTTCACTCCTGCCGTCATCATTCATCCACCGTCCTCCTCCTCCTGCACCTCCTCCTCACTCCTACACCATCCTCCTTCCTCCTACCATCCTCCTTCACTCCTACACCATCCTCCTTCCTCTACACCATCCTCCTCACTCCCACCCTCCTCTCTACACCATCCTCCTTCCTCCTACCATCCTCCCTCCTCTACACCATCCTCCTCCCTCCTACCATCCTCCTCCTCCTACCATCCTCCTTCCTCCTACACCATCCTCCTCCTCCTACATCCTCCTTCACTCCTACCATCCTCCTCCTCCTACCCTCCTCCTCTCTCCTACACCATCCTCCTTCCCTCCTACACCATCCTCCTCCTCCTACCATCCTCCTTCACTCCTACATCCTCCTCCTCCTACCCATCCTCTCTCCATCCTCTACACCATCCTCCTCCCATCCTACATCCTCCTCCTCCTCCCATCCTCCTTCACTCCTCCTCCTCCTGCCCTCATCTCTCCTCCTGCACCATCCTCCTTCACTCCTGACACCATCCTCCTCCTCCCTGCATCCTCCTTCACTCTACACCATCCTCCTTCCTCTACACCATCCTCCTCTCTCCTACACCATCCTCCTCCTCCCTACACCATCCTCTCCTCCCTACCATCACCTTCCTCCTACACCATCCTCCTTCCTCCTACACCATCCTCCTCCTCCTACACCATCCTCCTTCCTCTACACCATCCTCCTCCTCCTACACCATCCTCCTTCACTCCCATCCTCCTCCTCCCACCATCCTCCTTCACTCCTACACCATCCTCCTTCCTCCTACACCATCCTCTCCTCCTACACCCATCCTCCTCCTCCTACACCTCCTCCTCTCTCTACATCCTCCTTCACTCTCACCCATCCTCCTCCCTCCTACACCATCCTCCCTCACCATCCTCCTTCTCTCACCATCCTCTCACTCTACATCCTCCTTCACTCCTACGCCATCCTCATCCTCCTACACCATCCTCCTCCTCCTACACCCTCACTCCTCCTACACCATCCTCCCTCCTCTACACCATCCTCCCCTCCCCTCTACTACATCCTCCTCTACCCCATCACTCCTCTCACCATTCCTACACCATCTCCCTCTCCCACCATCACTCCTCTACACCATCCTCCCTCTCCATCACTCCTCTCCATCACTCCTCTACACCATCACTCCTCTCACCATTCTCCCCACCATCCTCCTCTCCTCCTCTACCATCACTCCTCTCACCATCCTCCTCCTACCATCCTCCTCTACACCATCACTCCTCTACATCACCACTCCTCCCCTACACCATCACTCCTCTACACCATCACTCCTCCCACACCATCACTCTCTACATCCTCCTCCCATCCCACCACTCACTCCTCCCACCCTCCTCCTCTACACCATCCTTCCTCCCCCATCACTCCTCTACACATCACTCCTCCTACATCACTCCCTCCTCTACCCATCCTCCTCCACCGTCTGCTCTCCCTCACACCATCACTCTCTTACCTCCTCCTCTACACCATCCTCCCCTCTACACCATCCCACTCCTCCCACCCTCACTCCTCCACCATCCTCCTCCCCATCCTCCCTCTACACCATCACTCCCCTCCCCACCCTCCTCTACACCATCACTCTCCCCTCCTCCCTCTACACCATCCTCCCTCCCACCCCTCCCTCCTCTACCATCCTCCTCTACCCCATCACTCCCTCTACTACATCCTCCTCTACACCATCCTCCTCTACACCATCACTCCTCTACCTGTCCTCCCTCCTCTACACCATCACTCCTCTCCACCTCCTCTACACCATCCTCCTCCCCATCCTCCCTCCTCTACACCATCACTCCTCTACCATCACTCCTCCCCACCATCCTCCCTCTACACCATCCTCCCTCTACACCATCCTCCCTCACTCCTACCACCATCACTCCCTCCTACCATCCCCTCCTCTCCCATCACTCCTCACTACATCCACTCCTCCCTCTACACCATCCTCCCTCCACCACTCCTCCTCACCATCCTCCTCTACACCATCACTCCTCTACACCATCACTCCTCTACCATCCTCCTCTACACCATCCTCCCTCTACACCATCCACTCCTCTACACCACTCTCTACACCATCACTCCTCTACACCACCTCCTCCTCTACACTACCCTCCTCTACACCATCCTCCTCTACACCATCCTCCCCTCCTCTACACCATCCTCCTCCCACCACTCCCTCTCACCATCTCCTCTACACCATCACTCCTCCTACACCATCACTCCTCTACACACCACTCCTCCCACCACCACTCCTCCTACACCATCCTCCCTACACCATCCTCCTCCCCTACACCATCACTCCCTCCCTCTACACCATCCTCCCTCCTCACCACCCTCCTCTACACACCATCCTCCCTCCTACACCATCACTCCCTCTACACCATCCTCCACTCTCTACACCATCACTCCTCTACACCCTCACTCTCTACCATCACTCCTCTACACCATCACTCCCCTCCCTCCTACCATCACCTCCCCACCCCATCCACTCCCCTCCCCATCACCACTCCTCCCTACACCATCACTCCTCCACACCATCCTCCTCCCCTACACCATCACTCCCTCTACCATCCTCCCTCACTCCATCCCTTTCCCCTCCCTCCCCTACCATCACTCCCTCTACACCTATCCTCTACCATCACTCCTCTACACCATCACTCCTCTACACCATCACTCCTCTACACCATCACTCCTCTACACCATCACCCTCTACATCACTCCTCTACACCATCCTCCTCCTCTACCCCATCCTCCCCTCCTCTACACCATCACTCCCTCTTTCCTCCTCTCTACATCACTCCTCTACCATCCCCTCCTCTACCCCACCATCCTCCTCTACCCCACCACATCCTCCTCTACACCATCTCCCTCCTCTTCTCCCCTCCCCTCTACACCATCCTCCTCTACCATCACTCCCCTACCCACCATCCTCCTCTACCATCTCCTCCTCCACCATCCTCCTCTACACCATCACTCCCTCCCCATCCTCCTCTACCACTCCTCCCTCTACACCCACCACTCCTCTACCACACTCCTCTACACCATCACTCCTCCCTACATCCTCCTCATCCTCCCTCCCTCTACACCATCCTCCTCCCCTACACCATCACTCCTCTACACCATCACTCCTCTACCATCACTCCTCCCTACACCATCCCACTCCCTCTACCACATCACTCCTCTCACACCATCACTCCTCTACACCCTCTCCTCACCATCACTCCTCTACACCATCCTCCTCTACACCATCACTCCTCTACACCATCCTCCTCTACACCATCACTCCCTCCACCATCACTCCTCCTACCACCATCACTCCCTCTCACCACTCCACTCACCTCTATCACTCCTCTACCTACCACTCCTCTACCCACCATCACTCCTCTACACCATCCTCCTCTACCATCACTCCCCTCTACACCATCCTCCTCTACCATCACTCCTCTACCATCACTCCCCTCCTACACCATCACTCCTCCTATACCCTCCTCCTCACCATCACTCCTCTACACCACCACTCCTCCTACACCATCACTCCCTCTACACCATCACTCCCTCCCACCACCTTCTCCCTCCTCCCTCCTCCACCATCCTCCTCTACACCATCCTCCTCTACACCATCACTCCTCTATCCTCCCTCCTCTCACACCATCCTCCCTCTACACCATCACTCCCCTCTCATCCTCACCACCACTCCTCTACCATCACTCCCTCCTACCATCACTCCTCTACACCATCCTCCTCTACCATCACTCCTCACCACCATCACTCCCTCTACACCATCACTCCTCTACACCATCACTCCTCTACACCATCCTCCCTCTACACCATCCTCCCTCTACACCATCCTCCTCTCACCATCACTCCTCCTACACCATCCTCCTCTACACCATCCTCCTCTACACCATCCTCTCCTCCACACCATCACTCCTCTACACCACCACTCCTCTACACCATCCTCCTACCCTATCCTCCTCTACACCATCACTCCTCTACCATCCTCCCTCCTCTACCATCTCCTCTCACCATCACTCCTCTACCATCACTCCTCTACCATCACTCCTCTACACCATCACTCCTCTACACCATCCTCCTCCACACCATCACTCCCTCTACACCATCACTCCTCTACCCCACCATCCCTCCTCCTACACCATCACTCCTCCCTCCATCTCCTCCTACCATCCTCCCTCTCCACCACCTCTCCTCTACCATCCACTCCCCTACACCATCACTCCTCTACACCATCCTCCTCCTACCCACCATCACTCCTCTACACCATCACTCCTCTCCCCACCCTCCACTCCTCTACACCATCACTCCTCCTACCCACACTCCTCCCTACACCATCACTCCCTCTACACCATCCTCCTCTACACCATCACTCCTCTACACCATCCACTCCTCCTCCACCACCTCTCCCCTCTACACACCACTCCTCTACACCACCACTCCTCCACACCATCCTCCCTCTACACCATCACTCTCTCACCTCCTCCCTCTACCATCCTCCTCCTACACCATCCTCTCTACACCACCTCTCCTCTACACCTCCTCTCCTCCTACACCATCACTCCTCCCCACCATCACTCCTCCCTACACCATCACTCCTCTACACCATCCTCCTCTACACCATCCTCGTCTACACCATCCTCCTCCTACACCATCCTCCTCCTACAACATCCACTCCTCTCATAAAGATCTACATAAACTTCTAAATAATAAAAAAGCTCATAGTTACCTTCCACGGCAATAGACTCGAGTTTATTGACGTTAGCCAATCAGAGAGTAGCTACCGTAATTCATAAAAGCTTCGACGACCAATCACATTCCAGGATGACAAATGTCACCATGGCAACCAGTGACGTAATGGTGACGTAACTTGGTTAAAGTCTCAACAATGGTCAGTTGGATTATCACTATAGTTAATGATGGTAAAGTTGATAAATGTGTAAATGTTTTTGTCGTGAATAAAGAAAAAAACATAAATAACGTAAAATAATAAAAAGCGAACCATAATAACGTATTATTTAAATTAGGACCGAGAAGGTAAATAAACACTTTAGGTCAAATGAGTAACTTTTAAAAATAAACATTATAATTAACTTCTTGATATATGAATGTTGTTTTATTTATCTTGTGAATATATCATAATGTTTACAGTCTGTTTAGGTTTATGGCGACAGTAAACACAAACATCAAGGGACTTAATAAACACCCTGTATAAATAGTTTATGAAAAAGGTGATAAAAAATGAAAGGTGGAAGAGGGGGAGAGATGGGGAGAATGGGGGAGGAGAGATGGGGAGAATGGGGAGAGAGATGGGGAGAATGGGGGGGAGAGATGGGGAGAGGGGGAGAGAGATGGGGGAGAATGGGGAGAGAGATGGGGAGAATGGGGGGAGAGAGAGAGAATGGGGGGAGAGATGAGAATGGGGGAGAGAGATGGGGAGAATGGGGGAGAGATGGGGAGAATGGGGGAGAGAGATGGGGAGAATGGGGGGGAGAGATGGGAGAAGGGGGGAGAGATGGGGAAAGAATGGGGAGAGAGATGGGAGAATGGGGGGGAGAGAGATGGGAGAATGGGGGGAGAGAGATGGGGAGAATGGGGGGGAGAGAGATGGGGAGAATGGGGGGGGAGATGGGGAGAATGGGGGGGAGGAGAGATGGGGAGAATGGGGGGGAGAGATGGGGAGAATGGGGGAGAGATGGGGAGAATGGGGGAGAGAGATGGGGAGAATAGGGGAGAGATGGGAGAATGGGGGAGAGAGGGGAGAATGGGGAGAGATGGGGAGAATGGGGGGGAGAGATGGGGAGAATGGGGGAGAGAGATGGGGAGAATGGGGGGGAGATGGGGAGAATGGGGAGAGAGATGGGGGAGAATGGGGGGGAGAGATGGGGGAGAATGGGGGAGAGAGATGGGGAGAAGGGGGAGAGAGATGGGAGAATGGGGGAGAGATGGGGAGAATGGGGAGAGATGGGGGAGGAATGGGGGGGGAGAGATGGGGAGAATGGGGAGAGAGATGGGGAGAAGGGTGGGGGAGAGAGATGGGGAGAATGGGGGGAGAGAGAGGGAGAATGGGGGGAGAGAGGATGGGGAGAATGGGGAGAGAGATGGAAGGGGGGGGAGAGATGGGGAGATGGGGGAGAGAGGAGGGAGAATGGGGGGAGAGATGGGGAGAATGGGGAGAGAGATGGGGAGAATGGGGGGAGAGAGATGGGGAGAATGGGGGAGAGAGATGGGGAGAATGGGGAGAGAGATGGGGAGAATGGGGGGAGAGGAGATGGGGAGAATGGGGGAGAGGAGATGGGGAGGAATGGGGGAGAGATGGGGAGAATGGGGGGAGAGAGATGGGGGAGAATGGGGAGAGATGGGGAGAATGGGGAGAGAGATGGGGAGAATGGGGGGAGAGAGATGGGGAGAATGGGTGGGGGAGAGATGGGGGAGAATGGGGAGAGAGGGGGAGAATGGGGGAGAGAGATGGGAGAATGGGGGAGAGAGATGGGGGGAGAATGGGGGAGAGAGATGGGGAGAAAGTGGGGGAGAGATGGGGGAGAATGGGGGGGGAGAGATGGGAGAAGGGAGGAGAGGAGGGGAGAATGGGGGGAGAGATGGGAGAATGGGGGGGAGAGAGAGGGAGAATGGGGGAGAGAGATGGGGAGAATGGGGGGGAGAGATGGGGAGAATGGGGGAGAGGAGGGAGAAGGGGGGGAGAGATGGGGAGAATGGGGGAGAGAGATAGAATGGGGGAGAGATGGGAGAATGGGGGGAGAGAGGGAGAATGGGGAGAGATGGGGGAGAATGGGGGAGAGAGAGATGGGAGAATGGGGGAGAGATGGGGAGAAATGGGGGAGAGAGATGGGGAGAATGGGGGAGAGAGAGGGAGAATGGGGAGAGATGGGGAGAATGGGGGGAGAGATGGGGAGAATGGGGGAGAGAGATGGGGGAGAATGGGGGGGGAGAGATGGGGAGAATGGGGGAGGAGGATGAGGAGAATGGGGGGAGAGATGGGGAGAATGGGTGGGGGGAGAGAGATGGGGAGAATGGGGGAGAGAGATGGGGAGAATGGGGGAGAGAGATGGGGAGAATGGGGAGAGATGGGGAGAATGGGGGAAAGATGGGAGAATGGGGAGAGATGGGGAGAATGGGGGAGAGAGATGGGAGAATGGGGGGAGAGATGGGGAGAATGGGGAGGAGAGAGATGGGGAGAATGGGGAGAGAATGAGGAAGAGAATAGGAAAGGGAAGGGGAGAGAGAGAGAGAAAAAAAAAGAGAGAAGAGAGAAAGAGAGAGAGAGAGAGAGAGAGAGAGGGAGGGGGAGGTGTGCCAACAACTACTAACACTGACAAACAACAGCTGACAACCACCATTCCTGACAACCACAACAGCTGACAACCACCATTCCTGACAACCACAACAGGACAACCACAACAGCTGACAACCACCATTCCTGACAACCACAACAGCTGACAACCACCATTCCTGACAACCACCATTCCTGACAACCACAACAGCTGACAACCACCATTCCGACAACCACAACAGCTGACAACCACCATTCCTGACAACCACAACATGACAACCACCATTCCTGACAACCACAACAGCGACAACCACCATTCCTGGACAAACCACAACAGCTGACAACCACCATTCCTGACAACCACACAGATGACAACCACCATTCTTGACAACCACAACAGCGACAACCACCATTCCTGACGGCTCAACAGCTGACAACCACCATTCCTGACAACCAAACAAACAGCTGACAACCACCATTCCTGACAACCACAACAGCGACAACCACCATTCCTGACAACCACAACAGCTGACAACCACAACAGCTGACAACCACCATTCCTGACAACCACAATAGCTGACAACCAATATTCTGACAACCACAACAGCGACAACCACAACAGCGACAACCACAACAGCTGACAACCACCATTCCTGACAACCACAACAGCTGACAACCACCATTCCTGACAACCACAACAGCTGACAACCACCATTCCTGACAACCACAACAGCTGACAACCACCATTCCTGACAAACCACAACAGCTGACAACCACCATCCTGACAACCACAACAGCGACAACCACCATTCCTGGCAAACCCACAACAGCTGACACCACCTCCTGACAACCAAAGGACAACCACCATTCCTGACAACCACAACAGCTGACAACCACCATTCCTGACAACCACAACAGCGACAACCACCCTGACAACCACAACAGCGACAACCACCATTCCTGACGGCTCAACGCGACCAAAACTAACTAACCGGACTTTTAAACACCCGAGGCTGACAGCTGACAGGGACTGACGTTAATACTCACTGACATTAACCTGCACTGGACGTTAAGGATGAGAGAGAGGGGATAGAGGGAGGGGGGGAGAGGAGGGAGGTAGGGAGGGAGGGAGGAGGGGAGGGAGGGTAGGGAGGAGGGAGGTGGGGGGGTAAAGGGAGAGGAAAAGTACATAAATAGTTTCCTTCCCCCACCCCCTCCTTCCCTCAACCATTACATCCATACACCCCCACTCTCTCTTTCTCCTCCCATCACCCTCCCCTGCATCACGCTCCCTTCCCATCACCACAAGACGACCTCTCCACCCTTCCCATCCTTCCTTTCCTCCTCCTCTCACCACCCGTCCCTCACATCACACCCCTTCCTCCCTCCCTTCATTTTCATTTCAAGTACATGCACGGCAATTTGTAGCCTTCACCACCTCACCACAACACATCGTTCCTTCCCAGAATTCATCGATTTATTTTGATTCCTATTTAGTTGAATATCTCCTTTATTCCTCTACCTCACCCAGTCCCAATGACACCAATAAAACGAAGAAAAGTTGAAGCTTGAGGCAGATGATTGACGGAGTTGAAATTGATTGAAATGAAGGTTTTATGGTGGATTTTTTTTAGGGGGGTGTGGTGGTTATTTTAAGGTTGGTGGGTGTGTGAGCGATGGTATGTGGCGCCTACAACCATTTTATTATGAGTGAACGATGCATTTGGTTCATACTGTTGTTACCAAATTCTCGAGAACATTGTGAATATGTATTTACCCCCTTCCCTCTCCCCCACCCCCCTCCCCTCACCCCTCTCCTCTTCCCCTAACCCCCCCCCCATCTTCCTCCCCTCTCTTCTCTCCCCTGGTCACTGTAGTATTATGTGGGCACTTTGTCGCGCCCCCCACTCACACACACACACACCACACACACACACACACACACACCACACACACACACATAACCCCAACACACACACCACACCCCACACACACACACACACACACACACACACACACACACCAACACACACCCACACACACACACACACACACACACACACACACACACCACACCCCAACACACACACACACACACACACACACACACACACACACACACACACACACACACACACACACACACACACACACACACACCCCAACAAACACACACACACACACACACCCCAACACACACACACACACACACACACACACACACACACACACACACACACACACACACACACACACACCACACCCCACACACACACACACACACACACACACACAGACAACACACACACACACACACACACACCCACACACACACACACACACACACACACACACACACACACACACACACTACACCCCAACACACACCACACACACACACACACACACACACACACACACACACACACACACACACACACACACACACACACACACACACACACACACACACACACACACACACACACACACACTACACCCCAACCAACACACACACACACACACACACCCCCACACACACACACACACACACACACACACACACACACACACACACACACACACACACTCCCAACACACACACACACACACACACACACCCCAACACACACACACACACACACACACACACACACACACACACACACACACACTACACCCCAACACACACACACACACCCCAACACACACACACACACACACACACACACATTTATGACCATACGAACGAACGAATGAATCTAATACTCCTTGTTTGCAGTAATTGAAGTGGATGCTGAGGACAGAACAGTGCTAACCCACAGCCACCAGCAAGGTCGAAATTCCTCTATGTCGACACGGTGCCTTGACCTCTATGGCACTGAGGTATGTTAGGTCAGTATTGGGGACACGTTCCTTACCTCTGTTATGAAGAGAGAATGAATGGATGGATGGATGGATGGAGGGGAGAGTGTGGGTGTGGATTTGTGTGGAGTGGGGCGTGAAGAGGATGAGTGGATGGATGGATGGAGGGGAGAGTGTGGATTTGTGGGTGAGTGGGGCGAAGAGGATGAGGATGGATGGATGGAGGGAGAGGGGTGTGGATTGTGTGGTGAAGAGGATGAGGATTGGAGGAGGGAGAGTGTTGGGGGGAAGGATGAGGATGGATGGATGGAGGAGAGTGTGGGTGTGGATTTAGGGTAAGTGGGGCGTGAAGAGGATGAGGATGGATGGATGGAGGGGAGAGTGGGTGTGGATTGTGGGCAAGTGGGGCGAAGAGATGAGTGGATGGATGGATGGAGGGGAGAGAGTGTGGGTGTGGATTTGGGGTAAGGGGCGTGAAGAGGATGAGGATGGATGGATGGAGGGGAGTGTGGGTGTGGATTTGTGGAAGTGGGCGAAGAGGATGAGGATGGATGGATGAGGGAGAGGTGGGGATTTGTGGGTAAGAGCGTGAAGAGGATGAGTGGATGGATGATGGAGGGGAGAGTGGGTGTGGATTTGTGGGTAAGTGGAGCGTGAAGAGGATGAGTGGATGGATGGATGGAGGGAGAGTGTGGGTGTGGATTTGTGGGTAAGTGGAGCGTGAAGAGATGAGTGGATGGATGGATGGAGGGAAGGAAGGAGGAAAGAATGGATTTTACGAGGAGATGATTGATAGAAAGTTAAAATTGAACTGTTTCTTTATGCTACTACTACTACTACTACTACTACTACTACTACTACTACTTTTTTTTTAATACGTGGCCTCCAGCCTCCCCCAATAGCCACACCTTCGCCACCATTTAATTACCTTAATATTAAATATCCTAATACATATGTAGCTATCCTATCTGTGTTAAATTAGTTGAGCCTCAGATCTATGCGGCATTCAGTGACAGTAGCCTCATAGTCAATATCTGCAGCAGTTGTCGGAATTGGGGCAGAAGCTCTCGTTCCCCTGAGGCAGAGCAAAGCCGACCGAAGGAGAGAGAAAGACAGTCGACATCTCATCCAGGCTGTAACGAAACTTCTGGGCTGCTGCTTCTGTTCGGAGATCAGCTCCGCGAGTCTGGCGTAGAAACATCTTGCGCTTGGGCCCATCCCACCAGAGGTTGTGAACACTAGAGGAGTGAAGCTGCCTTGATCAACATTTTGAATTCTCTCCCCATATGCCCTTCTCTTGTCGTTCTCGTTCCTCCTATGCGCAGCATCGAGAGCTAGGTTACGGTGACAAGCGGCCATGGGATCAAAAATCCTGATGTCGAAGAAAGCTCGCTGTCCCCGCGTCCAGAATCCTCGAGCACTGACGTCCACACGGGCTTCATTAGATGTGTTTGAAGTCCTGTGTTGGAAGATCTCACCATCCAGTGGAAGGAGGGTCGGTTCTACCATGACGTCCTGGCAGATTTCCTTCAACATATTTGCTGTGAGATCCCTTACCTCGTCATGCCTCATGCATATGAAGCCCCCCTTCTTGCAGACCATGGCGTGATCGCCGTCATAGGAAGAGCCACACACGCATTGGGAGGGCAAACCATCTACTTGCCAACCGTACCTTAGAGCAATGGCTTCTGTAAATTCTTGTTTCTTAAGGCTGAAACCATTTGCCCTTATCGGTAACGTAGTTAACCAGTTCGAGGCGCCTACCTCCTGCGCTATAGCTACTTTTTTTGTCAAATTTTCTGGAACCTGCAGCAATAGTTGCTGCAACATGTCATTTTGGCAGTGCTGCTGATCTGTTGTAATGGCCCTGCGGATCTTATTTACTTCGCTGGTGTCCACTTCCCCTGTTGCATTCTGGGCTATTATGTGGTCAGTGAGGGCTGCCGTGAGCTTAAGTGAATTTTGATGTTCAGTGTCAGCAATCTCCTCTGGATTAGTTAGTCCCATCCCTCCCAGTCTTGGTGGAAGTGCAAGAAGTGTTCTTTCTGCTGGGGTTAAGTCAGGGTGTTTCAATAGTTTGGGAATGAACTTGACACTGATAGCTTCTTCCAGAGGGTGGAGGAGGGGTCCGATCTCAGGGATGGTATGCATCAGGTAGTTCCAGCGATGCTTGGCTCCATGGGTGAATGCTGCAAAGGCCGCATGTGGCTCTGTGTTAGCAATCTCAAACAGAGCTTGGATTTCGCTAACCCACTCATTCACCTTTCCCGCTACGTACTCGGTCTTGAAGTCCGTAGTGCCAATTACTGCGCCTAGATGTCTTTGGCCGTCCTTAGTTATTTTGACCTCACTTCCGCCAAAAACCTCCAAAGCCCGTTCATAATGTTCTGGCTTCACGATGAGGAAGGACTTGCTAGCGTTTGGGTGGTACCCTATTTGTGGACCTCGCGATGTTACCAGGTCCCACCACTTTTTGATGCACTCCACTTTTCCTGCTCCTGTAAGGTCATCAGCATATGCCACTTGTTTGACCCCGGTTGTTTCAAATTTTATTTCTTGTTGGAGCACTGATAGGCCAATTGCATACATTGCCATTGCAACGGGGTCCCCCTGTGTTGTTCCCTCGGTCGACTGTAGGATAGTATCACCTCGTAGAGCCTTGTTATTTACTATGTAGAGGTCTGAAGGATTCCTATACGAATTTTCAACATACATCGCAAAGCTTGGACACTTGATCTTGATGTTGTGCAGTGCAGCCTTGCGGTTAAGTATGTTGAATGCCTAGCCATCCACCAGGAGAACGGCTACTACTACCACTACTACCACTACTACTACTACTACTACTACTACTAATACTACTACTACTACTACTCAATTTTACCATCCACAACAACCTCACCACCTAATACCACTACTACTACCACCATCTCACACCACCTCCACTACACACCACACACACACACACACACACACACACACACACACACACACACACCGACGCCAAGCTGTACGCTTCCGAGGGGCTGTCTCCACCTTCCAGTCACTCACCTGTGGCGTCCCCCAAGGCACCAAGATGGGACCACTCTGCTTCCTTATGCTCATCAATGATGCCCTAAGAGAAGCCCCTGCTCGCTGGAAATATGTCGACGACTCCACCATTGGGATCAGCGTCAACAATTCCGCTCCCAACTATACCGCCCTTCAGGATTTATTGAACAGTCTCCAAAACTGGGCCACCAACAACCATGTCACCATCAACCATACCAAGACAATGGTTATGCACATCAACCTCTCCTCCGACATTGTCCCACCTCCTTCCATTACCCTAGGTCCGAACACACTCCAGGTTGTAGATTCCACAAAGCTCCTCGGCGTCACCATAGACAACAAACTAAATTGGAAACCACACGTCAGTGAAGTTGTCAAATCCTCCAGTTTCCGTCTCCACCTGCTCCGCCGACTCAAGTCCCTCGGAGTTCCTGCACACGAGCTCCTCAGTGTATACACAACATTCATACTTCCCAAGCTCACCTATGCCTCCCCACCTGGTCTTCCTCCCTAAATGCCACACAACGTAAACACCTAGAAAAAGTGCAAAAGAGGGCATGCAAGATTATTCTCTCCACTTCCTACTCCACATATCAAGAAGCGCTCAACACACTGACCCTTTCGACTCTCACTGACCATCACCACGGCCTCATCTGCAAATTTGGTAAGAAGCTTCTACACCATCCCCGACACCGGCCCCTACTACCACCTGAGATCCCCTGTCCGAGAATTGCTGTTCGACACCACAACCGCATTCAGCCCATACGTGCACGAACTGATCGCTATAAGAACAGCCCAGTCCCAACCATTGTAAAAATTATCAATAACATGTAATAAATCAGTGTATTCACTCCCAGTAAACACTGCTCCCTACACTGTCACTATGTTGAAATGAACTGTATTTTGAGCTGATCCCCATCTAAGTTACTATATGTCTTATCTGTGTCACTTATGTCACTTGTATATTATTTGTAATTCGTAACCCATTCCCCAAATATGTAACTGTATATTTTCAGCCTTCTGGCTGCCAAGCTCTTTCAATAAACCGTTAATTATTATTATTATTATTATTATTAGACACATACACACACCATAACATCACCAAACACACTACCATAACACACCACCACACAGACACATACACACACCCACAGACACACACACACACATACACACACCCACACACACATACACACACACACACACACAACCACCACCACCAGACCATACAACACTTCCCCACCACCACCAACACCATCACAACCACACACACCACCACACTACCACACCATCCAACATTTCACCACCACCCAACCACACACCACCACTACCACACCATACAACATTTCACCACCCACTCAACCACACACCACCACTACCACACCATACAACATTTCACACCACCACCACCACACCCACCACACACCACCCACTGATGACGGTCGTAAGATGTGTATAACAGTCTTATTAATGTCTCAGGTTACGTGGCTGTACGAGACATTAAATCAATATCGAAATAAAAGGAGCAGTATAACGCTACCTGCAGCAGACTAACAGCCGGACCCTTGGTGAGAGAGAGAGAGAAGAGAGAGAGAGAGAGAGAGAGAGAGAGAGAGAGAGATTACTAAAGTACAACTAACTAACTACTACTACTACTACTACTACTACTACTACTACTCTACTACTATGCTATTACTAGAACAACAAGAACGATTTGATAACTAGGAAGTGTGTGTGTGTGTGTGTGTGTGTGTGTGTGTGTGTGTGTGTGTGTGTGTGTGTGTGTGTGTGTGTGTGTGTGTGTGTGTGTGTGTGTGTGTGTGTGTGTGTGTGTGTGTGTGTGTGTGTGTGTGTGTGAGTTTGATATATTTGGGGCTTTGTGTCAACAGTGATGATTCATATTGTTGTTTTTTTATGTGTTTAGATAAGTGATGTATTGTGTGTATGAGAGAGAGAGAGAGAGAGAGAGAGAGAGAGAGAGAGAGAGAGAGATTCTTGTTGTTCTTTGTTGTCCCTTGTGTGTGTGTGTGTGTGTGTGTGTGTGTGTGTGTGTGTGTGTGTGTGTGTGTGTGTTTACGAACGTCTAAACCCGATTCACCTTAACAAGATTAAACAACAAAAAACACCATAAAAACAACGAAAAAAAAACAACAATAACTCATCTCTCTATCCAATTTATTACATTTACATCAATTAACAATATTAACTCGTAAGTCATAAGAGAGAATCATATATCAGGGAGATAATACCTCTGTCAGGGGGATTAAAGGCCTAAACAATTAAAATCACAAAAATTTATAACCCAACACAAAAGTAAACAATATACCATAGAAAACGTAATACTAAGTAGGGGTAACTGTAGTATAATCCACAGATACTTATGACTGGTAGAAAGTATTATTGTTAGTGCTTGGTAATGTGTCTTTACTATAATACCTCTGAGGTGATTAATAGTTTAAAAAGACTTCGTAAAATATAAACTTTGATCGTCGAAAATATAGCCTTTGTGTTGTGGTTACTGTAGGATAATTCACATAATGACGACGTAGTTACAATGGGGTTGTGAAAAACTTCGACGCATTGGACGGTTTAAATATGTTTTGTATTTTTAAAGCTGGCGACACGACCCAACCTAACCTAACTCAACCATAAATACTGGAAAGGTTCGTTAGATAAGGTCTGGTTAGGTTATAGTATGTCAGGTTATGGTAAAATAGGTTAGGTTAGGTTAGGATTAAAGGGAGGAAGATTGCTGGTGGTTTTATTGTCTTGCTCACTATTTTACCATCTGCCATGGGACGCAATTACTGTGTAGCTGTTAAGTGTTCCAACAAAACAGATCTCTGTCTTTAATCCGATTCATGTTTTGAATGGATTTTTCACTTTCATTTCTTGGGCAAATTCGTGTACACCTTGTCGACCCAACCAGGTATAACCAAGGAAGCTGATTCTACTCATTATTAACCTTAAATCACTGAAAACTAAAGACAAATCCCATGTTGCTTGTGGCATACAGAAGCATCTCAGGGCTAAGGAGGCATGGTGGCTGGTGGAGGAATAGCCTAGCAGCTGCTCTCACGATGGCGTTAACTCAGAGAAACACCGAAACATCCGAGAATAAAATAAATTTCCCTTTTTTTTTTTTATGAAAACAAAATTTCAAGTATTAAATCGTAGGTGATCCCAGAACGACTGTTAACTCAGTTTTGTTTGCTACAGCTAAATAATACATCGTTTGAATACTAGTCTGTATAGGAAAGATTCAGCAGAGTACACCCACGGATATCTATCTGTGCTTGTAGTGATTTTTATTTAGGGAGATAGAATACAATATAGAGATACTTTGCCTTATAGCGTTTTCGTCGCAAATTTATATTTGTCCAATTATTTAACTTTTCGATTTCACTTAAGGGAGTACAGCTTTGATCGCACAAAGTGGACAGAGCTTTGAAGTAGAGGGATATTGTGTGGTCAAAACGAGCAAAAAATTAACCAAACCAAACGTAACCTAACCTAACCTAACCATACCGTACCTTTGTCTTGGCAATTTCGTGCCGTTTCGTGAAAAACCAAACGTTTAAGAATCAGTCGAGCACAGCCACAGAACTCTATATAAGGTGATAGAGCCCCCCAAAATCTTTTTAATGCTATCGTCTCAAAATTGATATTGGTCCAGTTACACTTTGCCTCTACAAATATTAACTTATACAGACATTCTCCACCAATAGTGGTGTCCCACAGGGTTCTGTTCTTTTACCTACTCTCTTCCTTCTTTTTATCAATGATTTACTTCACACTACGACTAATTCTATCCATTCTTAAGCTGATGATTCTACTCTTCACTCTTTCACACTTTCCCCTTCCCCATTCTCAAACTAGATCTGATTCTAGAGCTGATAGCATTACATCTATCAATGAGGATCTGTGCAGCATCCGCGAATGGGGAGGTAGAAAATTGGTTAATTCAATTATAATAAAACTCAGTATTTACCACTTACAATTTCCAAATTAGATGATCTCCCACCAATCGCATCTCAGGACGCAATCATTCTGCCAAATTATAAAATAGATATGCTAGGCCTCACCATTTCCTCTAATATGTCATGGAAGTCACACATCCTCAACATTGCTAAAGCTGCCTCCCGAAAGCTGGGAATGCTGCAGATGCCGTAGCGCTTTCTAACTCCTGAGCAGTTGCTTCACGTATATAAGGGATTCATTCGTCCTAACTTGGAGTACTGCTCTCATATCTGGGGTGGCTCTTCTTCTGTCCAACTGTTAGACAGGGTGGAATCAAAGGCATTTGGTTTATTAACTCTCCTCCTCTAGTTGATAGTCTTTCTTCCTTCTTCGCCACAATGTTGTTCACTCTCTCTCTTTTACAGGTACTTTAACGGGCAATGTTCGGTGGATTTGGCATCCTGTGTACCGCCGGCAAGTCAGGGGCTCGTAACACATGTCTTGCCCGCGGTGCCCACCGTTTTCTGTGGATGTCGCACACACCCACCCCCCACACCCAAACTGGAATGCTCTGCCTTCTTCTGTGTTTCCATACCACACAATCTGTCTCACTTTTAAAAAGCTGGTTTTCCGGCATCTTTGTGGTGTAGATTAATATAATATTTTTTCGTCTATTTTTATTTTATTTTTACTCTTATTCCCCCTCCCCGCCCCCCCCAGGCCCCGTTGTGGGTTGATGACCTGTGCCCGGGTGCGCTATTCCCCGTGAAAATAAGTTCTACTGATACACCTCTTGGTCAGCACAGCTCCTCTGCTCACGTTAACCAGCTGTGTGTCTTTCCTCTGGTCACACACTGGGTACTCCATCACTGGTCATGACAGCTACAGTGTGTGGTGTACATCCTTGGTTCACAATACTCTGAGTGTTTCTTTAATTATTGTTTTGGTGAATGGTTTAAGCTCAGTTAAGACAGCAATAATTGTATTTTATTTAAATTACTTCAATGATTTATGTTAATAATTTATAAGAAACATGACAGTGAATTTCTCTACTGCGTATCACTACAAAGTTATGTATTAAATAAAACTGAAAAATTAACCAAGTCTCACTACGTGTTACAACATACTGTTAACTAGTAATGGCGTCCTCAGAGATGACCAGACCAACACAAAAGGTTGTTTAGTCACCAAAAACACCGAGACGAAATTTTCAGTCACCAAACATTATAATATATTATTACTTAACATTTTAACTTAAGGTTTGGTTAAGGTTGGTTTGTTAACTTTATGTTCTGTTAATGTTGTACTAGTATCCTTGGGTTAATGTTGTGTTAAGGCAACATCAGGTAAGGTTAAGTTAAGGTTTACGGTAGGTTAAGGTTGTGATAGGATAGGTTAGGTTAGGTTAGGTTAGGGTTAGATATTTTAATCCACAGGAAAAAAATAATCTTGGATGTCTAATCTTCAGGTAATCCCACGAAATATACAAACAAAACATACATACATACATACATACATACATACATACATACATACACATACATACATACATACATACATACATACAAAACATACATACATACAGCCAGCCAGAAAGACAAAACCTGCATGAAAATCAATGACACGAAATGGATTGAAAAAAAGATAGATAGATAGATAGATAGATGAAGATAGATAGATAGATAGATAGATAGATAGATAGATAGATAGATAGATAGATAGATAGATAGATAGATAGATAGATAGATAGATAGATAGATAGATAGATAGATAGATAGATAGATAGATAGATAGATAGCAAGGGCCAAAATATACCCAAAAATATATAGGAATTTTTTTTGGATGTAGAGGAAATATTTTTTTACCTCACAAATCCAACACCAAAAAAAAGAGAGAAATAGTTGGGGAAAAAAGTAAATAGTTGGGGAAAAAAGTGGATTTTGTTGGTTAGAAAATACTTTTTGTACACAAATTCGTAAAAAGAGGAAGTATGGAAAAAAAAAATTGTGGAACTGTAGTGTGTAATGGGAGATGGTGAGGGACGGAAGGGAGATGGGAGAGAGAGGGAAGAGAAGGAAGGGGGGAGAGAGGGGGGGAGAGGGGAGAAGAGAGGTAGAGGGAAGGTAGAGAGGAGGGGAAAGGAGAGGGAAGGAAAGACATGAGGGAGAGGAGAGGGGGAGATGGAAGGGGAAAGAGAGGTGGAAGTAAAGGGAAGAGAGAGAGAGAGAGAGAGAGAGAGAGAGAGAGAGAGAGAGAGAGAGAGAGAGAGAGAGAGAGAGAGAGAGAGAGAGAGAGCAGCCAGCACCTGCGACTGACACTCCCGTTATAATATCACGTGAAACCATTTTTTAACCCGAAAATATATGACAGTGAACACTAACCGGTGATAACAGCTGTGGCAGGCAGTGTGGGGTGAGAGGGAGAGAGTGAGAGAGGGAGAGAGGGAGAGAGAGAGGGAGAGAGAGAGGGAGACACACACACACACTCATCAATAACCATCAACATACAATTCCTAAACCCCCCTCCACTCTCCCTCCACCTACATTTTCACCGCAGGACGCCTCACCAACCATAATAATAAACATCACTTACCCTTAGATGATCAACGCCACTACCACCACCGCCACCACCACCACCACCACCCACCGTCCCCATCTCATCGCCTGAAAAGAAAAAAAAGGTTAACCAAAATTAGCGTTATTATACAACTTCATTTAATATATCAGGCTTCTAGGGTGATAAACTTGTGTGTAATTAGTGTATCAGTGTGGCCCTAATTGCCTCAGGGATGAATGAGAACAGGTAGAATGGCCAGCAGGTGTTACAATGGCCGGCGGGTGAATAGAAAGCCACAGTAGTGAGAGGGGAAAAAATGGCCCGATGGAGTTTGTCATTAAAATGTGATTATCAAGCGTTGGCACCACTGTTTCCTGTATGGGGTCCAGGGGTGTGTGTGTGTGGGGTCCAGGGGTGTGTGTGTGTGGGGTCCACAGGGTTGTGTGTGTGTGTGGGGTCCAGGGGTGTGTGTGTGTGTGTGGGGTCCAGGGGTGTGTGTGTGTAGGTCCAGGGGTGTGTGTGTGTGTGTGGGGCCCAGGGGTGTGTGTGGTCCCAGGGGTGTGTGTGGGGTCCAGGGGTGTGTGTGTGTGTGTGGGGTCCAGGGGTGTGTGTGTGTGGTCCAGGGGTGTGTGTGTGTGGGTCCAGGGGTGTGTGTGTGGGGTCCAGGGGTGTGTGTGTGTGGGGTCCAGGGTGTGTGTGTGTGGGGTCCAGGTGTGTGTGTGTGTGTGGGGTCCAGGGGTGTGTGTATGGGGTCCAGGGGTGTGTGTGTGTCAGGGTGGGTATGGGGTCTCAAGGGTGTGTGTGTGGGGGGGTCCAGGGTGTGTGTGTGTGGGGGTCCAGGGGTGTGTATGGGGGTCCAGGGGTGTGTGTGTGTGTGTGGGGGGTCCAGGGTGTGTGTGGGGTCCAGGGGTGGGGTCCAGGGGTGTGTGTGGGGGGTCCAGGGGTGTGTGTGTGGGGTCCAGGGGTGTGTGTATGGGGTTCAAGGGTGTGTGTGTGTGTGGGGGGTCCAGGGGTGTGTGTGTGGGGTCCAGGGTGTGTGTATGGGGGTCCGGTGTGTGTGTGGGGGGTTCCAGGGTGTGTGTGTGGGGTCCAGGGGTGTGTGTGTGTGGGGTCCCAGGGTGTGTGTGTGGGGTCCAGGGTGTGTGTGTGTATGTGGGGTCCAGGGGTGTGTGTGTATGGGGTCCAGGGGGTGTGTGTGTGTGTGGGGGTCCAGGGTGTGTGTGTGGGGGTCCAGGGGTGTGTGTGTATGGGGTCCAGGGGTGTGTGTATGGGGTCCAGGGGTGTGTGTGTGTGGGGGTCCAGGGTGTGTGTGGGGTCCAGGGTGTGTGTGTGGGGTCCAGGGGTGTGTGTGTGTGGGGGTCCAGGGGTGTGTGTGTGTGGGGTCCAGGGGTGTGTGTGTGGTATGGGGTCCAGGGGTGTGTGTATGGGGTCCAGGGGTGTGTGTGTGTGGGGGTCCAGGGTGTGTGTGTGGGGTCCAGGGGTGTGTGTGTGGGGTCCATGGGGGGGTGTGTGTATGGGGTCCAGGGTATGTGCGGCCTCCAAGTCCTCCTGGGTTTCTTTAGTCCTCCCTAGCAGTCTCCTATTGTCCTCCCTAGCAATCTCCTACCGCTCCCTATATGTCCTTCCGTCCTCCTGGGTCTCCTACCGTCCTCCCAGATCGCAACCCTCCTCTGTCCTCCTAGGTTCCCTCCCTGTTCTCCTAGGTCTCCCTCCCGTCCTCCCAGGTCTCCTCCCGTCCTCCCAGGCATCCCTCTCCCGTCCTCCCATGTCTCCTCCCGTCCTCCCAGGTATCCCTCCTGTCCTCCCAGGTCTCCTCCCGTCCTCCCTCCTAGGTCTCCCTCCCGTCCTCCCAGGCATCCCTCCCGTCCTCCCAGGTTTCCTCCCCGTCCTCCCAGGTCCCGTCCCGTCCCAGGTCTCCCTCCCGTTCTCTTAGGTCTTCCTCCTGTCCTCCCAGGTCTCCCTCCCGTCCTCCCAGGTCTCCTCCCGTCCTCCCAGGTCTCCCTCCCGTCATCCAGAGTTATGTGTAATAAACAGGTCTAGGAGGCCATTAAAGTGTTATCACATAAACTGGCTCTTTGATGGAGACTATCAAGCGTTTGGTTCGTCTCCATGGTCTCCAAGATCTCCTCCCGGCCCTCGACACCATTCCCGTCCTCCTAGTACCTCTCTTGTTCTCCTACCTCCCTCTCCCCCCTCTCTTAGCTATCCCTTCCTGTCTCCTAGGTCTCCCTTCCGTTCTCCTAACACTTCTCGTGTCCTCCTAGAATCCTCCTGTCTTCCAAGCACTCCTTCCCATCCTCCTAGGTCTCCTCCCATCACCCCTCCCGTCCTCCTAGGTCTCCTTCCATCACCTCTCCCATCTTTTAAGTCTCCTCCAAGCACCACCTCTCCTCCCTCCAGGTCTCCCAGCATCCCTCCTGTCCTCCCAGATCTCCTTTCATCACCTCTCCCATCTTTTAAGTCTCCTCCAAGCACCACCTCTCGTTCTCCTAGGTCTCCTCCTAGCATCCCTCTCCTGTCCTCCTAGATCTCCTTTCATCACCCTCCCATCTTTGTCTCCTCCACACCACCTCTCGTTTCCTCCTAGGTTTCCTCCTAGAACCACCCCGTCCTCCTAGATCTCCTTTCATCACCTCTCCATCTTAGGTCTCCTCCTAGCACCACCCTCCCGCCCTCCCAGGTCTCCCTCCGAGCATCCCTCCTGTCCCCAGGTCTCCTCCCAGCATCCCTCCTGTCCTCCTAGGTCTCCTTCTAGCACCACCTCCCGTCCTCCCAGGTCTCCAGCATCCCTCCTGTCCTCCTAGGTCTCCTCCCAGCATCCCTCCTGTCCTCCTAGGTCTCTCCTCCTAGCATCCCTCCTGTCCTCCTAGGTCTCTCTCCCAGCACCCTCCCTGTCCTCCTAGGTCTCCTTCTAGCACCACCTCCCGTCCTCCTAGATCTCCTCCTACACACCTTCCTTTTCCAGCACCCCCCTCGAGTCCTCCTAGGTTCCTGTCACCCCTTCCTGTCCTCCTAGGTCTCCTCCCGCCATCCTGGAGATCATTTCCGAGGCAACGTTCTGTGAAATTAGAAAGAGGAAACTTTTAATGAAACGCCGTGAAAGGAAGAGTTTGTTGCAAATTTTCCCAAATGAAGGCGATCGACTGAGCCAAGTCCTAGAGCCGCCTCCCGTTTATTCGAACACCTTATCCGGACCTTCAGATGTGGGGGAGGTGGAGAATGAGGGAGGATGGGTAAGGGAGGAAGGGAGGAGTGCAGGAGGAGGAGGGGGGAGGAAGGAATTCGGATGTCAAGGCTTCTCCCGTTTATCTGTATTTCGGAGGAAGTTCGAATACCATTGAGAGTCTCTGTCCATTTACTCCGAACACCTTATCGGACTTTCAAATAGGGGGGCAGGGAGAGGGGTGGAAGGGGAGGTAAGCAGGAGGTGGAGGGAGAGGGAAGGGGGGAGGGTAGGAGGAGGGGGGAGAGGGGGAAGGAATTCGAATGTCAAGAACTACCTTCCATTTATCCGGATTTTCGGTAGACAGTTCGGATATCAAGAGCCTCTCGCTTAATTGAACACTTTTATTCGGATACTGGGACATCAGATATCGAGACATTCTTAAGCTGGGGGTTAATCGAACATCTTATCCGGAACTTTGGAGTAGAATTCGGATACTAAGAACCTTTCGTATATTGGAACACCATATTGGGACCGTCACTGGGGGGTGTGAGGGGAATAGTTCGGATGCCAATAACAGTTTTTTTAAGTAGTGAATTATCCGAATACCGAAGCGTCCAAACCTGACGTCTGGATGGATGTTTCTGGTCCAGTTACGAGTAGTCCAATGTACACACACACACACACACACACACACACACACACACACACACACACACACACAAGGGAGGAGGAGGAGCAGGCAATAAGCTCCTTAGTGTCACCTGTCTCTAAGGCTCTGTTTCCCACGTAGGAGAAGTGAAGCAATGGACTAAACTGTAGTTGTGGTATTACTGTCTAATGCCCCGAGTGTTTCCAAGTAAGCCATTAAGGAACAGTTTCCCATGTGCTAGCGATAAGACAATGGACCGCACTACACAAGTGGTATAGCTCCTTTAAGCCCCGAGGTCCTTCAAGCTATAGTCTCTAAGGCACAGTTCCCACTTGATAGCAGTAAGACGATGAACTTTAATGCAGAGGTGGAATAGCTGTCTAATCCCCCAGAGTGGTCGAAGCTAACCCCTAAGGCACAGTTTCCCACATGTTAGGAGTAAGAAGATGGACCTTACTGCACAGGTGATATAGCTCCCTAATGCTCCACGTGATGAAGGTAAGTTTCAAAGGCTGAATCTGCTACCTAAAAGGAACTAGACAATGGACCTTAATGTATGGTGGGTATAGCTTCCTAATGCCCCAAAGTCCCGAAGGGTTAGTATCTATTGTAAGTCTACAGAACGATACACTTTATCCTCACAGTGGCATACCTCCCTAATCCCCCCAAGTGTTTCAGGTAATTCTCTAAGGCAGGATTTTCCACGTAAAGGCAATAGCACGATGGTCCTTATGGTATTAATGGTATAGCTCCCATGGCCAAAGTGCTTGAAACAAATGCCTAGTTCTTTATCAGTGTGTGTGTGTGTGTGTGTGTGTGTGTGTGTGTGTGTGTGTGTGTGTGTGTGTGTGTGTGTGTGTGTGTGTGTGTGTGTGTGTGTGTGTGTGTGTGTGTGTGTGTGTGTGTGTGTGTGTGTGTGTGTGTGTGTGTGTGTGTGTGTGTGTGTGTGTGTGTGTGTGTGTGTGTGTGTGTGTGTGTGTGTGTGTGTGTGTGTGTGTGTGTGTGTGTGTGTGTGTGTGTGTGTGTGTGTGTGTGTGTGTGTGTGTGTGTGTGTGTGTGTGTGTGTGTGTGTGTGTGTGTGTGTGTGTGTGTGTGTGTGTGTGTGTGTGTGTGTGTGTGTGTGTGTGTGTGTGTGTGTGTGTGTGTGTGTGTGTGTGTGTGTGTGTGTGTGTGTGTGTGTGTGTGTGTGTGTGTGTGTGTGTGTGTGTGTGTGTGTGTGTGTGTGTGTGTGTGTGTGTGTGTGTGTGTGTGTGTGTGTGTGTGTGTGTGTGTGTGTGTGTGTGTGTGTGTGTGTGTGTGTGTGTGTGTGTGTGTGTGTGTGTGTGTGTGTGTGTGTGTGTGTGTGTGTGTGTGTGTGTGTGTGTGTGTGTGTGTGTGTGTGTGTGTGTGTGTGTGTGTGTGTGTGTGTGTGTGTGTGTGTGTGTGTGTGTGTGTGTGTGTGTGTGTGTGTGTGTGTGTGTGTGTGTGTGTGTGTGTGTGTGTGTGTGTGTGTGTGTGTGTGTGTGTGTGTGTGTGTGTGTGTGTGTGTCTTGTCAACTTTATAAGATTTTTTTATTTATTTAATTCATATAAGATGATGTTCTTGGGTCTCTCTCTCTCTCTCTCTCTCTCTCTCTCTCTCTCTCTCTCTGTTCAACGTAAACATAAACAATAAAATATTAATAAGAATTTACTCTAACAAATTTATACGATTAAGAAGAAATAGAAATAAATAAATAGATAAACAGATAAAAACAGAGAAGAATAAGAAATAGATGAATACAAGTGAAAAAAAGAGGTAATGAAAATAAGTAAATAGTGAAGGAAAATAGACAAATGGTAAAAATGGGTAAAATAGATAAAAAAA
>NW_024710644.1:0-57500 GCF_018991925.1 Homarus americanus | reverse complement strand
TAAATTTTCGCCCAAGTGTGTAAATTTTCCGCCGCGAAAATTATAACCCGTCATAAACCAAGTGGCTAAGACAAAGTGAAAAAAAAAACAATACCTATCTTGTTGGCTTTGTCTTCAAGGTGAATGTACGGTGAAAGTAATGGAGAAAGTATGGTGAAAGTAATGGCGAAAGTATGGTGAAAGTAATGGCGAAAGTACGGTGAAAGTAATGGCGAAAGTACGGTGAAAGTAATGGCGAAAGTACGGTGAAAGTAATGACGAAAGTACGGTGAAAGTAATGGCGAAAGTACGGTGAAAGTAATGGTGAAAGGACGATAAACGTAATGGTAAAAGTATGGTGAAAGTAATGAATGAAGCTTAGGGAAAGTATAGTGAAATTGCGGTGAAGTTATGAAGGAAGTTCATTGATAGTAATGGTGAAAGTACAGTGAAAGTTAAGAGAAAGTACTGTGCAAGAAGGAACATACTATCTCTTATGCTTTCTTTTCCTGGTGAAAGTAATGAAGAAAGTATGTTGAAGGTTGGTAGAGAAGTGTGGTGAAAGTTAGGAAGAAAATATGATGAAATTAAATAGAAAGTATGATGAAAGTATTAGAGGAGACAAAGAAAAGGTATATGAAAGTCGGAATAAAACACAGAGAAAGTAAGGAAATTACCCAGTTTCCTTTGTCTCCCGGTGAAAGTAAGGAGAAAGTAAGGAAAATACTCTCTATGCTCCATCTTTCTAAAAATAAGAAAATTGACTGACCTTCTAAAATAAATTACAGGTATGTGAAAGTAGAGAAAGTATTTCATGTATTAGCAATAGAAAGTGTTGAAAATATCGTGCTTTCTTACGCCTAAAGAAGTGAAAGTAAAGTGAAAGTATAGAAAAGTAACTTGAATGTACATAAAAAGTTATTCTCTCAGATTTTGAGTTAATTTCCCGCTGGTTTCTCTCTAAACTAGTTAATGATGGGTTGTCGTCTTTTCAAGTTTGTGAGTTTCTCGTTTTCTTTCTTTAATTAGTTAGTTTGGCGATATTTTCCACTCATGAGAGATAATTTCGCGATGTTCCCTATGACAGATAATTTCGCGATGTTTCCCTCTCATGACAGATAATTTCGCGGTGTTTCCCTCTCATGACAGATAATTTTGCGATGTTTCCCTCTCATGACAGATAATTTCGTAGTAGTTTCTTTTATTGTACTTTCTCTTCTATTATTCCCCTCTCTCTCTCTCTCTCTCTCTCTCTCTCTCTCTCTCTCTCTCTCTCTCTCTCTCTCTAGGAAAGACTTAATAACCCGATCAAACTTTTCCCACACCTCGTAATAGAGTATTTATCACCTCTCATCCCCCTTTCTCTCACCTCTCACCCTCCCCTCCCTCTCTCATCCCTCTCTCACTCCCTCCCGTCACTCCTTCTCTTTCCACCCCTCACACCTCACTTCTCTGACCCCCTCTCACCTGCCTCCTCCCTCTCTCACACCTTTCTCACCACTCCTCTCCACTTTTCTCTAGCCCTCTTCATCCTCCTTCCACCCTTTCCTTCTCTCTCTTTCTCACCTCATCCCCCTCACTTCTCACCTCACGTCCCTCCCTTTTCCCTTTACCCCCTCATTCCTCACTCCCCCCATCAATCCCCCCCCTCTCATCCCCCCTCACTCACCCCTACCTCTGTAACGCCAGACTAAGGTTGGGATATAAGTGCCTCTGGCAGTATGTCTCTCAAACAGACGCGAATAAAACTAAATGTAAAGTGTGGGGCCAGACATATGGCCACACACTCCTGAACTACGTCTTACGCTGTGGTCTAAGCATACCTAACCTAACCTAACCAAACTTAACCTAACCTAACCTAACCAAACTTAACCTAACCTAACCTAACCTAACCTAACCTAACCTAACCTAACCAAACTTAACCTAACCTAACCTAACCTAACCAAACTTAACCTAACCTAACCTAACCAAACTAAACCTAACCTAACCCAAGCACAATATCTCGGATGGCAAGATACTGTCGCTGATTCCGCACCTAGTTGCTAAGTTATTTCTTATGTACAGAACTAAACAAAATGACATATAGCAAATACTGTGTAACACTCAACGCCACAATATCCTGACCACTGGGGTCTGATAAACACGCTTTATGACCTCTGCTCTGTAATTCTTTTTTGCGCTACCGCTCACAGGATGAGTATAGGGTGTTCAATAAATTAGCTGCTGTCCGCGGCAATAAGAAAAAACAATCAAATTCTCACCCATCCTCACCTATCTCAAGCCCCCCTACCCTTCTCCCCTCACCCCTCTCACCCCCTCCCCAAGAAAATATTTCAGTCTCTCCAGCGATAAAGTTTCACCATCATCTTCATGGATGCGTGGCCAGAGTCTGGGGGTGTCTCACGCCGGCCATAAAATCTGCAGGAGAATGTTGTAAATCACGTCTGGGGGGACCAAGATAGAGTTGTCATTTCCACTTGTCTGGACAATGCAATATAGGCCCTACGACACTCACCCTCCCACACTCTCACCCAGCCCCACCCCGCCCCGCTCCACCACCCTCACTCTACCTCGCCCCTCCTCCCTCACCCTCACCTTGCTCCACCACCCACCACCCCTTTCATTCCGTCCCATCTCACGTTTTCTTTTTTAACACTACATCGTTTTCTGTACTTTTCTGATTAACGTTCAATTTTTGATTTTATAAATTACGAATCACCCACCCCCTCACACACACACACACACACACACACACACACACACACACACACACACACACTTTCTTTTGATTGCTTACTGTATTATCTCACTTCCCGTTTTCTCTTTATGACACAACCACTTCAGACAGTCCCCCATCTTCATTCTCTTGACTGGCACCATTTTCTTTTTATGATGCTATAACTTATGACAGTCTCCTCTAGTCTCCTAACTCCCATTTTCTTTTTATGGCACAGGAAGAAACAACAGTCTCCCCTTGTGTACTAATTTCGTCACCCTTTATATGTCTTTTACGATGATTCAACTTATAATAGTTTACCTTACCCTTGAAAGCGGCTAATTATACTGTATCTAATTTACCTTCCTTGGTGATATTATAGTTTATGATAGTCTCCCCCTTTACACTTTCTCTTTGTCTCGTTTTCTTTATATAACATTGGAATTTAATGCAAATTCCTCCTATTTCTCAGCCATTTCTCATTTTCCTTATATAATTTAATTTTAATATAGTCTTCTCTACTCATCTGTTTCCCATTTTCTTTAATATACTCTTGATTTTTGTTTTCCTTTTACCCCCAAACTATTTCTAACAGTCTCCCTCACTCCCCTGCCCCTGTTTTTGCCTTCTATTTATGATGTTACAACTTGCAACATTCTCTTGTAGTGTTTGATCTAACCCAATTTTTTAACAGTGCTACAACATAAAAGTCATTTTTGTTCTAATATCTTTTTACTTTTCGGGTTTCTCTCCTAATTTCCATTTTCTTTTTAATATTCTCCCCTAATTCCCGTTTTCTTTTTAGTCTTCTATCCTAATTCCTGTTTTCAGTCTTTTCCCTTAATTCCCATTTTTAGTCGTCTCCCTTAATTCCCGTTTTCTTTTAGTGCTCCTCTCTTAATTCTCGTTTTCTTTTCAGTCTTCTCTCCTAATGCTTGTTTTCTTTTTTGTGGTGCATCTGTCTTTGTCCTGTTTATTGTTAGGCTAAGCTAGGTAAGGCTAGTTTAAACCAGGCTCTGTTATGTTAGGTTTGGACAGGTCAGGTTAGGATAGGTTAGGTCAGGTCATGTTAGGATAGAATAGGTTAGGTTACAGTAAGATTAGGTTACGTCTGTTTAGGATATGTTGGGTCAGGTTAATATAGGTCAGGTCAGGTCAGGTCAGTTTCACCAACTCCATGACACAACTCATTTTTAACATTACTCAAACTTCTGACAGTTTTCTCTACTCGTTTAACCTTTCCGTTTCTCTTTTATGATTCTGTAACTTGTGACAGTCTCCCTTACTACCTCACCTCACTAGAGATTTTCTATTTTACAATTTTAAATCCTATGGTAATCATTCCTATTACTTGACCTCAGTGAATTTTCTATTTTACAACACGACAAGTTATGACAGTCTTCCCTATACCCTGATGTTTTAATTTTCTTTTTTTTTTTACATGTTTTCCGTTACCTCACTCCGTTTTCTGTTGATATGGAGCTATTAATCAAAAAGTCTCTCTTACATTTTCTGTTTTACGATGCTAGAATTTACTATAGCCTTCCTTCCTCCGTTACCTCACTCCGTTTTCTCTAGATAGGAAGCTAGAAATCATAAGTCTCATCTACCCCCTGACCCGTACTTATCACCAAATAACTTACTACAGTCTCTCTTTCACCTTAAATTCGCCTCGTTTTCTTTAGATATGAACAAGGAAACACAAAAGTCTCCCCTACTACTGACTCTCTAGTTTTCTCTTTTACGACTCTACAACCTGTGTGGGTATTTTTGCCAGACCCAGCCAGCCAGCCAGCCAGCCAGCCAGCCAGCCACCCAGCCACCCAGCCAGCCCGCCTATCAGTCAGCAATCCAGACTGTAAGCCATTCAGCCAGTCAATCAGTCAATCAGCCATCCATCCATCCATCCATCCATCCATCCAGAAATATCTAAGACGATGTCGATATAAAGGAACAGATTTATGGCAGACGCTGCATACTGGCTCAAGTGTTTTAGGTTTTGAGACTTTCTTTTTTGAGAGAGAGAGAAAGAGAGAGAGAGAGAGAGAGGGAGAGAGAGAGAGAGAGAGAGAGAATTGCTGTAAGTTTTGAAAATTTATTGTTTAATTCTGCCCTCTCTCTCTTACTCTCTATAAAAAAAGAAATTATCAAAACAAAAAATCTCTCTCTCTCTATCTCTCTCTCTATCTCTCTCTCTCTCTCTCTCTCTCTCTCTACTAAAGGCACTGTATATTCACCGTTGAAACATTGCAACACCTTGTTATAAATTAATAAAAAACATATATGAATATTTATTTACATCCCTCGAGCATGCTGTGACCCCTGACCTAATCCTGGGATTAACCTCTGATGATGACCTTATCGCTGTTATGAGTTTTGTTGGCTGTGACCTTAACTTTGACCTGACCCTGACCTCTCAGTGACCGTGTAGTTGCAATATGAGCTTTTATCCACTAACTTTGACCTTATTTCAACCTAACCTCTCACAGTGACCTTTTAGCTGTTACATGAGTCTTAATCCACTAACTTTGACCTCGAATTTGACATGACCTTTGACATGATCTTTCACGGTGACCCTCAAGATGTTATATGTGTCTTTATTCACTAACTACAAACAATCATTGTAACTTTCTGTTTACAGTCGTTGACCTAAAATGGAGACGCTGTTTGTCTTGTGACCGGTTTACCTATGAAAAATGACCTTTGGCTATACCTGTGAAATCTGACCTTTGACATAGCAAGAGGTCTTTAATCTTAAGCATCACAGTTGACCTGATCTTTAAACTTTGACCTAATCCGTGCCCCTAATCGGTGACCTCTGACACTAACCTACCATCCGGGATAACAAACTAGGCCATCAACCGTAAACTATTAACATAAACGTAATCCTTTGTAGTTTTCCCTTGACTTTGACCTCTCCTCTCTCGTGTGACCTTTTAAGTTTATCCTTTGGAGTAAACTTTGACCTTAAGCTTGAAGTATGACCTCTCAAGTTCATCCTTTGGAGTAAACTTTGACCTTAAGCTTGAAGTATGACCTCTCAAGTTCAACCTTTGGAGTAAACTTTGACCTTAAGCTTGAAGTATGACCTCTCAAGTTCATCCTTTGGAGTAAACTTTGACCTTAAGCTTGAGGTATGACCTCTCAAGTTCACCCTTTAGAGTAAACTTGAACTTAAACTTGATGTGTGACCTCTCAAGTTCAACCTTTGGAGTAAACTTTGACCTTAAGCTTGAAGTATGACCTCTCAAGTTCATCCTTTGGAGTAAACTTTGACCTAAAGCTTGAAGTATGATCTCTCAAGTTCATCCTTTGGAGTAAACTTTGACCTTAAGCTTGAAGTATGACCTCTCAAGTTCATCATTTGGAGTAAACGTGAACTTAAGCTTGATGTGTACCCTCTCAAGTTCATCCTTTGGAGTAAGCTTTAACCTTAAGCTTGATGTGTGATCTTATGAGGCTAAATTTTCGTTACTTCAGCTTTAATATTTGAACCTAAGTATTTTTTGTTTGTACCCCATGTATGGTGACCTTAACCTACTGTGACCTTAACCTATTGTGACCTTAACCTACCGTAAACTTAACCTCCTGTGACCTTAACCTACTGTGACCTTAATCTACTGTGACCTTAACCTACTGTCACCTTAACCTACTGTGACCTTAACCTATTGTGACCTTATCTTACTGTGACCTTAACCTATTGTGACCTTAACCCGACTGTGACCTTAACCTACTGTGACCTTAACCGCCGTATCTGAACCCGGATGTTTCCCTGTTTCTTGATGAAAACTTTTAATTACTTTCAGGTGTTTCCAGGTGTCATCTATAACCTGGTGAGGTGTGTTTAATATTTTTCCATTTCCTTTGTCTGTCTCTGTCTTTCTGTCTGTCTGTCTGTCTTTCTGTTTCTGTCTATATGTCTGTCTATCTGTCCGTTTGTCTATCTGTCAGTCTGTCTGTCTGTCTGTTTCTGTCTATGTCTGTCTATCTGTCCGTTTGTCTGTCTGTCAGTCTGTCTGTTTCTGTCTGTCTGTCTGTCTATCTGTCCGTTTGTCTATCTGTCAGTCTGTCTGTCTGTCTGTTTCTGTCTATGTCTGTCTATCTGTCCGTTTGTCTGTCTGTCAGTCTGTCTGTCTGTCTGTTTCTGTCTATGTCTGTCTATCTGTCCGTTTGTCTGTCTGTGTATTTGTTTGTCTGTCTATTTGACTCTCTGTTTGTCTGTCTATCTCTCTGTTTTTACGAAGTCATTTTTCGATGTCTCGTAGTATCTATTAGGACCTATTAAAACAGGGGCCCTAATTTATTTTTAAATAGGTAAAGCAAGGCCCTTTATACCCCATTGAAACCAGGCCCCCTAAATTCTTCTGTGTTAAGGTAAGAAAAGGCCTATTAAGACTGGGGAGGGGCGGTAGGGGAGGTGGGGGGAGTAGGGTGGGGGAGGGGGCTTAGTTGGTCAGGCAATATGCGACAACCGCCCCTGTTAATGCAAGCTCGTTTAGTTCCCCCTCCCAAGAGGACTCGATACCCACGTTCTTTTTTTCGCGGTTTTCGATTGGATGTTTTTTTTTTTTTTTTCAAGGTGGAGGGAAGAGGAGATGGTTGTATTGGAAGAGAGGGACCTGAAGGGGAGAGATGGGAGTGGGTGTGGTGGAGAGGGGAGAGTAGAGAAGGGAGAGGATGTATTGAAGGGAAAAGGAGGAGGAGGAGAGTGGGAGAGGTAATGAGAGAAAGAGAGAGAGAAGAACAACAAGAAGAAACAATGGCAGAGGAAAATAGGAAGAACAAAGAAAACAGATAGAAGGAGAAGAGGAAGATGGTGCTACAATAATACAATAATACAATAGAGACTTACTAACCCCCCCCTCCCACCTTGTATCCATTATCATCACCACTTCCTTCTTCCTTATTTTATCATTAATTATCTTAACTCTTCTTTCACTACTTATCATTAACGCTTTTATCAGTATAATATTTTCTACCTATAATAATTTACCTGTTATACATTATTAATATATTTTAATCATTGTATTATCAAAAAATATATATAAATTCAATTGTTTTTTGAAAGTTGAGTCACAGAAAACGAAATACAAATGAGACACCTATAAGGGGAGACAAAATTAAATCTGCATAATCTGGAGCGACTTAACAGATTCGGTCGGGATAGGTAATACACACACACACACACACACACACACACACACACACACACACACACACACACACACACCTGAGAGACCTTTTCTTTCTTGTTTTTCCTTCATTTCTTTCATTTATTATTACTTTTTTCATGATTTCAGTAATGTTATTGTTATTATTGTTGTTGTTCTTATTGTTGTTGTTGTTAATGTTGTTATTGCTGTTGTTGGTGTTATTGTTATTATAAGTGTTGTTATTATTTTTGTTGTCACTGTTGTTGTTGTTATTATTGTTGTTACTGTTGTTGTTATTTTTGCTGTGAGGAAGAAGAACCAATGGAGAGAAAACGAAATAGAGAAAATGGGAGATAAGAGAGACGTGATAAAGAGAAAGAGAAGTTATTGTATCTGACGTCGAGTGTAATTTACTATCTACCCTCTTCCTTCTTTCTTCTCCCGTCCTTCCTTCCTTCTTTTACTTCACTATCTCCCTTCCTTCTCCTCTTTCTTTCTTCCTTCTCCATCACTAGCTTCTTCCTCCCTCCCTTCTTCTCCCTCACTAACTACTGCCTCTTCAGTCTCCTCCCTCATTACATACCTTTATTCTTTCCTTCCGTGCCTCCCTACCTCCTTACCTATCCTTCTTACTTCCTCCTTACCTTCCTTCCTTCCTTCCTTTCCTCACTACATTCTCATGATGATTCTAACTCTCCTTCCTTCCTTCCTCTTTCCTCTATCCCCTCCCTCTTCCTTCCTTTCCTCTCTACCTTCTCCTCATGATTCTAGCTCTCCTTCCTTCCTTCGTTCCTTCACTTCCTCCTTCCTCTATCCCCTCCCTCTTCCTCCTTTCCTCTCTACCTTCTCGCCGTGTTTCCTACTCTCCCTCCCCTCTCCTCCTCCTCCCTCGTCGTGAATAAAGAAGGCATGGCCGTCTTTTCTCCCGCCTACTCCAGGTCGGGGAGAGCCAAGGAAATTGAATTCGGACTAGGAACAACTCGTGGCTTTATCCGTCTAATGAGAGCCTTTCACCAGCCTCCCAATGACGAAAATGAAGTTTAGGTTTCTGTAAAGGAATTCTCCCCCGAAGCTCTAGGGAGAAAGTTCGTCTGGTGGGGAAGAAAATTTGAAATATCTGCTGTACCAGTGACCTCCTTACGGGTCCTCTACATCATGTTTTGTTGTGTTAGGGAAATATCCGTCAATGTTGATATATATCCTCGGTATAAAATGTATATATATGGAAGTATTTACGGGGGGAGAATTATATAAATTTGTCCCCCCTCCCTGGCTGGACCACGCCAGTTTTCCCCCACCTTTAAGGATTTTTCCTTTCGCAGTAGTGACGTCACCAGGTGGCTGACCAATGGGGAGGCAAGAAGCCCTGTCAGTCGACCAATCAGAAATCTTGTAGTAGTCGTAATTAAAGTATGTTTTAGCGTGGAAATACGATGGAGGCGACAGTATATACACATCGCTTCTACCTTCACTTAATACACTTGAAGCTTTTTGGATGATGTCCTTCAGAAACAAAAAAACAAAAACATCTATTCCAAAACTCGTCCAGCATCCAGTGAGAACGAAGCCAACCTATCCCGAGGTATAAAAATCCTGACATTTACAAGACGATTAGCCGTCCGAAAGATTGTGGAAGGCGGGCTGAAGACTGTGGAGAAGAAGTTTGTCTTGTGAATAGCTAGCAAACAGAGTCAGGGAGTGAGGGAAATAACGTCCAGGGTAAAGAAACACACAGTCAGCACCTCCCTCACCCCCCCTCCACCTCCCTCACTCACCCCCCTCCTCCCTCACCCCTCCCTCACACACCCCCCCCTCCTCCCTCACCCCCCCTCCCTCCCTCACTCGGTTGCCAGCGCGTGTCAGACTCCCGGACTATTTTTCTTCTGAATTTCTCTCGATACCGGATTTTCGGTTGATAATCCATCGATACTGAAGACTTTTGGGGATTATCTCTTTAATTTTCCTTCCGGTTCCTGGTGTTTGGTTCATTGACAGTGTTGCCAGGTCGACATAGGGTGTAAAATAAATCATGGTTATACTGTTGTTATTTATAATTTGTTAGGGGGGGTCGTGTATGATGGCAACACTGGAGGGCACGGAACAATGTTGCCAAATACTATTAACTTCCGGAAATTCCTTTTATAAAATTATTTACTCTAGATTTGTGTCTTTTTTATGGCGCCATTTCTCGTCTCTTGTTAAGGAGAGAGAGGGAGAGAGAGAGAGAGAGAGAGAGAGAGAGAGAGAGAGAGAGAGAGAGAGAGAGAGAGAGCACTTTCCTTCTCAAAAATATATAATAAAATAAACAAATGAAGGCAAGAAAAAATAAAAAAAAAGTCGCCCAGAAAAAGAAGAAAAAAATCAAGAGGAAACTAAGAAGGGAAAAAATTTGTCTTGGCAGGAAATTTTGACATCAGCTCCACCCCCCCCCAACCCCCACCCCCGAGTCTGTCTCAGAGTATCTTAAAGTCGAAAAAATTACTTTAATATTAACACTGAGACTCGACCTTAACTACATACGTTCACTTAGCACCAGTTAGGTGACAAAATTAACACTAAGACTCTCTTAACTTCATCTCCTAACTGGTGCTTAGTGAAAATGTCTAGTTAAGGTAGAATCTCCAACCCTAACCTAACCAAACAACACCCAATAGAATCTTACTTAACCTAACCTAACCTAACCTAACCTAACCTAACCTAACCTAACCTAACCTAACCTAACCTAACCTAACCTAACCTAACCAAACGAAACGAAACCAAACCAAACCTAACTGGTGAGCTATTGCAAGAGTGGTGAGCTATTGCAAGACTGGTGAGCTATTGCAAGAATCGTGAGCTATTGCAAGACTGGTGAGCTATTGCAAGACTGGTGAGCTATTGCAAGAATCGTGAGCTATTGCAAGACTGGTGAGCTATTGCAAGACTGGTGAGCTATTGCAAGACTGGTGGACTATTGCAAGAATCGCGAGCTATTGCAAGACTGGTGGACTATTGCAAGACTGGTGAGCAATTGCAAGACTGGTGGACTATTGCAAGAATCGTGAGCTATTGCAAGACTGGTGAGCTATTGCAAGAATCGCAGCCATTGCAAGACTGGTGAGCTATTGCAAGACTGGTGAGCTATTGCAAGATTCGTGAACTATTGCAAGAATTGTGAACTATTGCAAGACTGGTGAGCTATTGCAAGACTGGTGGACTATTGCAAGACTGGTGAGCAATTGCAAGACTGGTGGACTATTGCAAGAATCGTGAGCTATTGCAAGACTGGTGAGCTATTTAAACCCTTCCTTAACGTTCCAACTCAACTTCCTCGTCTGATATATTTTGCAATCATCCATTCGGGTCATGATAGTGTCACTCTAAACCATCCCGGAATTACCAACACAAAAAGAACGAAAAATAGAAAGAAAAAGAAGAAGCAGCTTTTCTGAGGTTTTCTCCCGAGTTGGCATCAGTGACCCCGACGTTGGAGGGTGACAGTGATAACCCACACACGTCTCTTAGGTCGACCAGCTGTAAGTATTTCAATGCCTTCATCGACCTTATAATACGTAACACTTTTATTCGCTTTGGTGGTTGAGTCTGAAAGCGACATGTTAACTATACAGAGAACATTTTATTTATTTATTTATTCATTTATTTATTTATTTATTCATATATATACACAAGTTAACTAAGGGCGTCTTTATATATTCATAACGCCATCTTTTTTCATTAGGTATTAATATATATATATATATATTTGTAAGTTTTTGTCTGCTTTGATATTATGATTAATGGTTCTGTATATGTACGGACACGAAGGCTTAATATAAACACACACACACACAATACCTCCCCTCCCCCACACACACAACTCTCTACACCCCCACACCCCTCCCACACACACACACACACCTCCCCCCCCACACACAACACACACCCCCACACACACCCTCCCCCCACACACACACACACACCCCACCCCCTCCCACACACACAATACCTCCCTCCCCACACACACAACTCTACACCCCCACACCCCTCCCACACACACACACACACCTCCTTCCCCACACACACAACTCTCTACACCCCACACCCCTTCCCACACACACACACACACACACATACACACACACCTCCCTCCCCACACACACTCTACACCCCACAACCCCCCCCACACACACACACACACACACAAACACCCTCCCCACACACACACACCCCCACACCCCTCCCCCACACACATACCCCTCACACACACACTCTCTACACCCCACACCCCTCCCACACACACCACACACCTCCCCTCCCCACACACACACCTCTCACCCCCACACACACACACACACACACACACACACACACACACACACACACACACCTCCCTCCCCCACACTCTCACACACCCCACCCCCACACACACACCTCCCTCCCCACACACACAACTCTCTACCCCCACACCCCTCCACACACACACACACACACACACACACAATACCTCCCCCCACACAACACACCCCACACCCCCTCCCACACACACACACACACAAACACACACACAATACCTCCCTCCCCCACACACACAACTCTCTACACCCCCACACCCTCTCCCACACACACACACAATACCTCCCCTCCCCCACACACACAACTCTACACCCCCACACCCCCTCCCACACACACACACACACACACACAATACCTCCCCTCCCCACACACACAACTCTCTACACCCCCACACCCCCTCCCACACACACACACACACCTCCCCTCCCCCACACACACTCTCTACACCCCACACCCCTCCCACACACACACACGGTCAACCCCCCCACATAACACTCAACACGTACCACAGTATATTGTCGGGTTTGATTTAGCTGTGAACATTTGCATAGTTTGTTGCAATTACGGATGTTGCAGGTGTTGATAAATGTGCATTGTTCAGGTTTCATGTGTTAAAGGTTTGTATTATGTTTTATGTTCTATATAAATGAATAAATTAATACATGATTGAATAAATTAACAAGTAAAAATGGTTGTGTGAGTACTTTATGTATATATGTATAGTTGCATACATATATACATAGTATACTGTGCGAGTTTGTGTGTTTGTATGTATCAATGTACTGTAAATGAAGGTGTATGGATGTACGTTTGTTTATGACCATTAAATATTCTATGTAAATCTGACCAAAGCGCACAAACTTAACCCCACAGTACCACACACACACACACACACACACACACACACACACACACACACACACAACTTGTTAATCAACCAGTGTATTCACTCCCAGTCAATCTTACTTTTTGCACTGTCACTATGTTGAAATGCCCTCTGGTATGACCTTCTCCCCACCTAGTTATTATATATCATATTTGTATCACTTATGTTACTTGTATACTATTTGTAAATCAAGTGACCCATTCCAAAATTATGTAACTGTATATTTTCAGCCTTCCAGCTGCCATGCTCTTTCAATAAACCGTTAATTATTATCATTATCATTATTATTATTATTATTATTATTATTATTATTATTATTATCATTATCATTATTATTATTATTATTATTATTATTATTATTATTATTATTATTATTATCATTATCATTATCATTATTATTATTATTATTATTATTATTATTATTATTATTATTATTATCATTATTATTATTATTATTATTATTATTATTATTATTATTATTATTATTATTATTATCATTATCATTCTCATTATTATTATTATTATTATTATTATTATTATTACACACGCGTACAGGCACGTCGCGCGCACAATCCCTACACGGTCTACCAACCTCTTACAGCATTTCAAGTGATTCAAAGTTTGCACGTTGTTGTCTTTGGAACGTGTGTGTGTGTGTGTGTGCGCGCGCACAGGGTTGTGCAATGCGTGTTATGTGGTAGCATTATGTTTGTGTTAAGGTACAGGCATTGCTTACTCTCTCTCGCTTTCAGCTACCGCTGCTGGTTAGTCCTCCCATGCCAATACACAGCCTCTTCATGACCAAATTTCCTGATGTGCCTCTTCGTGGCAACACACGGTAACTGGGTGCCTCGTGGGCCCAGGCTAAACCAACAGGGGATCTCGTAGCAGCAGTGGGCCCCAGAGGACGGCGCATGGGCCCACTGGCATGAGGACACGTCCCGGCGCCTACCAACCATTGCCCTGCTGCCTTGCTGATTAATCTTGGTAGGTATAAGGGTGCGAGAGTAAACTCCGAACGAAAAATCTGCGGTGGAGCCCCGCACCTGGCAGACATACTTACAGAGCTCCAGTAAGACCCCAACTGCGGTATAGGCAGAAGAGGTGACCATCGTGGGAACCCAACTACCACACCGGCGGATGAAGGCAATGCAAGATGGACAGGCTACTAAGGCGAAATCCAACAAACTGGGCTATCGGCAATCCACTGCAACTCTCCCCCTCCGCTGTCGTTGCAACACTTGCACCACTGGATCAAGAAATGGAAGAGCCAAGAAGTGTGGTTGCAGCCTGCGCTCCTGCCTCACCACATAAATCAACTTAGACACAGCCATCATCCAGCTCATCATACTTTTCATCATCATCAAACCCTTATACCCCTAAAGTCCTATGGCAATAGACGAGTGGCGACGGGGACAGGCAGAGATGACTGCCGGGAGTCTCTAGTCACAACTCTACACGTGGATGGCATAGATAAGATGGTCGTTTATGCACTGGAACTTAGGCAGCAGTGCAATCAGGTCCTGTCTGTGCGACCGAGCAGCCCTTTCAAGGAGCCATTCTGCTCACCCCTTAAGGGGAGAGGGCTAGAAAATGTGCCCTAAACATAGCCTGCCTAAAGAATCAACCTGATTGGGCAACTGCACCCAGTAAGGTCATCCTTATGCGGTCGAAAACACAATTATAGTCACAGATCGAAACAAAAACAAACTATACAACCACTTATGGTCGCTGCATGGACTGTCAGGACCCTTCTGGATACTGGCACAGATGAGCATGCTGAAAGAAGAACTGCCCTTGTGGCAAAAGAGCTGGCTATGTATAACATCGACATAGCAGCCATTAGTGAGTCCCGGCTACCTGACGACGGTCGACTCTCAGAATGGGGGTTCTGGCTACACCTTCTTCTGGAAATGGTAAGTCTGCTACAGAGAGAAACCACATTTATGGAGTTGGCTTTGCCATCAGTCAACGCATCCTACACAGGCTAACTGAAATGCCTATTGGGATCAACGAGCGCCTCATGATGCTTTGAGTCCCACTGAATCACTCACGTCATGCCTTCATCAGTGCATACGCCCCAACACTGGATGCAGAGGATGACATCAAGGAGGCCTTTTATGCCGACCTTGGCAGAGTGCTAACCTCTATCCCCAGAGAAGATAAGGATGTGCGCGTAAGTGACTTCAATGCCGGAGTTGGCAGAGATTTTGACATATGGCAGGGAACAATAGGGAGAAACAGAGTAAGCATGTGTAATCCCAACGGTCTACTACTCCTCAGCAAGTGTGCTAAACACAACCTCAATATCACCAACACCTTGTTTAGGCAGGACGACAGGTTCAAGGGTTCGTGGCAACACCCACGATCCAAACACTGGCATATCATTGACTACATCATTGTCAGAGAAAGAGATTGCCGAGATGTCCTCATCACCCGAGCCATGCGTGGCTCAGACCACTGCGACACTGATCATCGGCTCATCAGATCTAAGCTCTCACTTCACGTTGCCCCAAAATGGCGAAGGCAACAAGCTTCAGTATCCAGACGACCTGACCCATGTCGCTCACACTGAACGCGATCTACAGGAGATCCTGAATACCTACGCAGATACATATACACTCTTCGGCCTTGAGGTGAATGTATGTAAGACTCACATTTTCTTTCAGCCTGCCCCTGGTTCAGACACACCTCTACCATCCATCCAGCTTGACGATACTACCCTCTCTAATGTTACCCACTTTCAGTATCTCGGCTCCCACCTGTCCACCACCGCAGACATCGGTGAAGAGATTCAACCTTGGATCAGATGTGCATCTCAAGCCTTTGGCAGATACCGTACCCGTGTCTTCAGCTGTAGGGAGCTGAAATTATCCAGAAAGTTGCACGTGTATCGAGCAGTGGTCCTCCCCACCCTGCTATATGGCAGCGAGACATGGGTCACATACAGGAGGCACCTCAAGGCACTTGAAAACTTTCACCAACGTAGTCTACGTTCCATCCTCCGAGTTCGCTGGGAAGACAAGAGAACAAATGCCAGTATTCTTGCTGACACCAACTGTAGGAGCATTGAGGCTACCATTATCCGTGAACAACTACGCTGAACTGGCCATGTTACCCGCATGGAAGACAGTAGACTGCCAAAGCAGTTACTTTACAGTCACTTAACGAATAGTAAACGTAACGCCAGCGGGCAACTGAAAAGGTAAAAGGATAATCTTAAGACAAACCTGAAAAAGTGCCAAATCGACCCCCTCACCTGGGAAACGATTACTCCACACCGCAACGCTTGGAGGAGCACCACACGAAAAGGTGTTAATACTTTCGAGTTAGCCCGACTGCATACCGAGGCAGACAAGCGCCAGAGCTGGAAAACGCTGCCGCCGCCCTTCCCGCACTAGATGTAGCCCTCCACACGTGCAACGTTTGTGGACAACCCTGCCGGTCCCGTATCGGCCTCTCTAGTCACCTCAGAACTCACCAACGAAGGTGACATCCTTAATAACTCATATCATTTTATCATAGCTGGATGATCGTCATACTCGATTCCGAATGACAGCAAAGTAATAGTGTGTATGGGAATACTTCAAACACATATTCTTCACAATAAACACAATTTTCTGCACCGCATCAAGTATAAGGGAACGAAACATCTGGCTACAGTGTTGTTGTTATGTAAACCGTCCAAAGTGTTTATACATTCAGGTAAAAAAACAAACTCTCGTCGGACTAGCGAGATGTAAACAATGAATACGTTACGTTACCCGGATATATAAGTTTACCTGTAACTCGCTCTGTGATATAAGGTGGAATAAATTTACAGTTTTCGGCTAAAAAATGCAGAAAGGAAAAACATCCAAAAAACAAAAGCATAACTCTAACTCGGTATATAAAACAAATGAGCGTCGGGCCAGACACGTAAACATATTTATTAGCAATAAATTCAACAAACCTTATAACTTCCTTGCATAAAAAAGGCCTAGAACAAGTGAACATCCGGCCAAACACACGTACACTTATTTAATGGCAGTAAATTTAACTAAACTGATTCTCATTATTTATCTTGCATAAAAAATGTGTAAAACAAATGAACATCGAGCGAGATAAATAAGCAATATAGTAAATTATTTCAACATATGTAATATTTTATGTCAACTTGGATAAAACAGAAACACCTAAAATATATAAATGTCTAAGAAAACCCCCAAAATACTCAAGACTTATCTAAAAGAAAAACAAATAAAACAAATGACTATCGAGCCAGAAACAATAAACCTGCGCTGGTCATAAAACAATATAAATTCGTCGGTTCAGGGGAATGTAAATAACAAAAAATCAATATAAATTTCAGCCACGTCAGCCTCAAACCCATCTTGGAAAAGGATAAATTCCGTAAAACAAATACGAATCGAAGGGGCCCAGCGTATGTAAACAAAGCCGCAACAATATATGTAACACAAATAAGCCTCAAACTCATCCTGGAAAAGAAAATATCCTCAAGACAAATGAACATCAAGGTATAGGCAATAAAAGAACACATAAATATACAACTCCTGTCTAACAATATAAAAAATAGAACATACGAGCATCGAGCAATAGATACTGTAAAACCATAGACACTAAAACGTAACACAGACAACACCTCAAACAAATGAGCATCATGAGAGATATAACAGAAACGCATCAACAATTAATTAAACACATTTATGCCTCAGACACATCTTGGAGGAGGAAAAATTAATAAGGAGACTAAAACAAAGGACAATCGAGATAGATATGAATAAACAAGAGAACATCAACAATAACCCGGACACAAACAGGGTTCAACACCACCGTGACCGTGTGAGACCTACAGGTGGATGTACCCCGTCTTGCCTTTGATCCTGGTGAAGCATTAATTACGACTCACACACACACACACACACACACAGACGAGAAGAGATAAAAAACAACAACAAAGAAATAAGAAACACGGTAGGTATCCTCCAGCACCCGCCAAAAGATAAAAGGAAGATACGGAACGATCCGATTTGCATAATTCGTTTCTCTCGCTCACAAGAACCACATCCGTGTCGCTTCCAGCTAGTTCTTTCCTCCCCCCCCTCCCTTCCCCCCTACCCCCCTCTCTCTTATGAACATTTTGAGCGGCAGGTAACTCATTAAAGCGGGGTGTTATTGCAGGTGTGTAGAGCGAGAGTATAGACGAAAGAGGATCTCACAGAACGCAGTGTCGGGTTTGACAAAGGATACGAACCCATGTGATAGTCGAGTTGTTTTAGATTCTGGTCTGAGCCTTTGATGGCGGAGTTATTTTTTGTTCCTCCTTACCTTGGTGGAGGCGTGTCTAGTGACTCTTAATTAAGACTTGAAGGAGTGAGGTGTGTGTGTGTGTGTGTGGCAGGAAGGGGAGAGAAGGGAGAGGGGAGAGGGAGGAGAGGGAGAGAGGGAGAGTCTTGATGAGTATGAGGTGCGAAGTTGTGGTTGGATAATTTGCTCTAGAGATGAATGCTCTCTCTCTCTCTCTCTCTCCTACACTCTCCCTTTTCCCCTCTTCCCTCCTGTCACCCATTCCACCTCACCTCCTTCATCCCCTCCTTTCACCCTCCTCTCTCTCTCCCTTTTCCACCCTCACTCTCTTCCTCTCACTTTTCTCACTCCTTCTCTCCCCCTCACCTTCACCACCATTCCCCCTCTTCCTTTCCCTTCCTCCTCCCCACCCCCTCTCTTTCCTTTCCCCACCACCACTAACCTCTCCTCCTCTCCTCCCCACCCCCCCCAGGACCAGTGCTGGAAGTAGCGATAACTAGTGACATAAAGCAAAGTTTCGGTTCAGCGAAGATGGTGAATGAGAAGTAGAGGGAGGAGAGAGAGAGAGAGAGAGAGAGAGAGAGAGAGAGAGAGAGAGAGAGAGAGAGAGAGAGAGAGAGAAATTTTTGAGTATTCCCCCGCAGACAGACAGACAGAGACAAAGACTTTAGTAAACCCCCCCTTCTTTCCCTCCCCAACAGCCAGAGATAGAGATAGAGAACACTTTCCAGTGTCTCTCTCCCCCACCCGAGCTGCCAGAGAGAAGAGACACATCTGTCATTAAAGGTGTTTAAGGTGGCGTGATGGCTGACAGACGGGCAGCAGTAATTAAGAGAGCCCTGTTCATGCCCTCCCTCCCCTTCCCCTCACCTCCTTCCCCTCACCCCCTTCCCTCACCTCCTTCCCCTCCTCTTCCCTCACCTCCTTCCCTCACCTCCTTCCCCCCCTCCCTCCTCCCTCACCTCCTTCCCTCACCTCCTTCCCTCACCTCCTTCCCCTCCCCTCCTTCCCTCACCTCTCACTTCTCTAACAGACAGGAGGGAGGGGAGGGGGAGTCTGTAAAGAAGTTATCCGTGAGGGTTTGTCTGTATGAATGATGACCAACCCCTGAGTACGATGACCAACCTTGAGTACGATGACCAACCTTGAGTACGATGACACCCTTGCTAGTACGATGACCAACCCCTTGGTACGATGACCAACCCCTTGCAGTAGTACGATGACCAACCCCCTTGAGTACGATGACTAAACCCTTAGTGCGATGACTAAACCCTTGGTACTGATCCCCTTAGCAGTACGATGACTAAACCCCTTGAGTACTATGACTAAACCCCAGGTGCGATAACAACCCCTTGAGAACAATGACTAAATCCTTGGTACGATGACTAAACCCTTGAGTACGATGACTAACCCTGAGTACGATGACTAAACCCCTTGAGTACGATGACTAAACCCTTAGTACGATAACACCCCCATGGTACAATATCATCCTTGGTACGATATCAACCTCCCCCAGTACGAACGACGATTAAAGGTCAAAGGTCAAAGGTTGATTATTTTTATGAGTATTAATATCGGCATTTACATAACATCAATTAAAAACAGCAGCAGATTGACGACATAAAAACCATTCCAAAAGAACACAAGTCAATATAATTTCTGTATGTGTGACGTCATGAGAGCCCACACACACACACACACACACACACACACACACTCCATTAAGGTTCACAGTAATTAAAATCCCTGGCAAAGTTTATTCAAGTATATAAAAGGTCAAAATTACTGTTTCAACAACTTTATACGACGAAAATCTGTATGGAAATGAAAGGGTGTATTAATTACCCTGTGACAGCCAAGACAACACTGGCCTTCACCCCTCGTGTTCACCTTCATATATGGTACACACACACACACACACACACACACACACACACACACAGTTGCCAGATGACTAATTTTTCAAAACATATTTATTAAAAGGTGTATAATGAATTAATAATTATATTTGATCAACATTACGCTAATACTCGTTTGTTAATACAGTTACAGGCATCATATCTCAGCCTATAATAGTGGCTGCCCCTCGTGGACGTTGAATGTTTACCCTAATTACTAGAATCGCTTTGTTAAGATGTACAAGCTGTCACCAACACAACAACCACACCTGAATTAACGAGCTGGTGACCCAGTGTCAGGAATGGTCCGAGACGACCGGACAACTCGCCAACCGCACTGGCTACCATTACCCCGGAACACGATTCGAAATCAATTAACATCCAGGTTCCCAATTACTGCTGGGTAGACAGAGGCAAATGGCGTTAGAAACTTGCCCATAGTTTCACCCTGCCGGGGAATCGAACCTGAGGCCACTCGTTTGCGCGGCGACCATTACCCAGGTCGCCTCTACATCACTGGACAAGAGCCATGTATTAGATCTGTCAGATTTTAGTGGTTAAAATGGCTTCTTTAGGGTAGTCCAAAATTTGAGATGCCATTTATTTCCTCCTCACCATTTTTAATTAAAGTCTCTTGAAGGCTCCTTAAGGTCGACAATACTCCTGGTGACCATGACACACAAGTTAGCAACAATAAAGACAGATTCACTTCTCTATTTACTGGTGACTTTAATTGTCTGTCTGTCTGTCTGTCTCTCACTTCTGCCTTCTGTCTATAAGTCTTTATATTGTGCTTTCTGTTTGCCTGTCTCTCTCATTCTCTATTTCTTTTCTGCTTTCTGTCAGCCAGTCTGTCTATCAGTCTGTCTGTCTGTTTATCAGTCTGTCTGTCTGTCTGTTTATCAGTCTGTCTGTCCTATCAGTCTGTCTGTCTGTTTATCAGTCTGTCTGTTTTATCTGTCTATCAGTAGTCTGTCTCTGTCTGTTTATCAGTCTGTCTGTCTGTCTATCCCTGCTCTGTCTTTATCAGTCTGTCTGTCTGTGTCTGTCTGTCTGTCTGTTTATCAGTCTGTCTGTCTGTGTCTGTCTGTCTGTGTCTGTCTGTCTGTCTGTCTGTCTGTCTGTTTATCAGTCTGTCTGTCTGTGTCTGTCTGTCTGTCTGTTTATCAGTCTGTCTGTCTGTCTGTCTGTCTGTCTGTTTATCAGTCTGTCTGCCTGGTTCTACATGTAACGTGGATCTTGTTTTCTTCATGACAAACTTATTTACATCCATCGAAACTTTGTCACTCACTCTCCAGTTTTCTGTTTGTGGGTCTCTGTCTCTTTGTCTGTCTGTGCATGAGTTTGGTCTGTTTGCTTTGTCTGTCTGTCTCTATCTCTGAGTCTGTGTGTTTATCTGCCTATGGTAAGTCTGTCTGTCTGGTTTGTTTGTATCTCTGTCTGTCTATGAGCTTGTCTGTATGGCTGTCTGACCGTGAGTCTGTCTGTCTGTGAGTCTGTCTATCTGTCTGTCTGTCTGTGAGTCTGTCTATCTGTCTGTCTGTCTGTGAGTCAGCCTGTCTGTCAGTCTGTCTGTCTATCTGTCTGTCTGTCTGTGAGTCAGCCTGTCTCTGTCTGTCTGTGAGTTAGCCTGTCAGTCTGTCTGTCTGTCTGTCCCTCTCAACAATTTCTAAACGTGCTGGAAAAATTAATTGGACAGTCCATTGGGAGGCGGAGGCGCTCAGTGTGTCAGGGAGGGAGGGAGGAGGAGGGAGGGAGGAAGGAGTAAATAAGAGGGAAGGGGAGGAGGAGAAGGAGGAGGAAGAGTGAGAATAAGGGGGAGGGAAGAAAGAGGGAGGAGGGAAGGAGGGAGGAAGGGGGGTAGGAAAAGAAGGAGGAGAACAGTAAAGTGTGTCTGGAGGAACTTCAAGGCTGTCGGCGGTGGTTCATTAGAGAGATAAAGATAAAAGGACATCAATCACATAAGGTGTGTTGATACAGGTGTGTTCTTAGTAACAGTGTATCCCATCACTGTGTACCTGAGCCCTACCTTACCTGGCGGGTAAGGATGTCAGTATAGCCAAGTTTTCTTAAGCGTGTACAAAGAAAAACTCCCGGATTGTGTTATCTAGAATGTTATTTTGATAGAGAAATATATAGAGATAGTTACATAGAAATATAGATCGTGGGTGCCTTATATATATTAGACTATTAATGTTAAAGTATATTTCACTTCACAGGGGTAGAAAATAATAAATAAAATATATATCCACAAAATATGTAACACCAACAAATATTAAAGGATACTATAAAAGGATATATTTCACCTCATATACGATAAGAAATATATCCAGAATGTATAGACGATAAGAAATAGATCATATATAGCGAAATGCAGTAGGTATATAAGCTGGGTGAAATATATAAGAAAGAAGAACCCTTGATGTGATATATTTCAGTGGTTTAAAAAGGAAGAAATAGACTGAAAAAGATGATGAAGGTTCTTAGTTGTCAGAGTTCTGTTCATCAGTTTATTGGTTATGAGTTTAGGGCGAGTCAGCGGCTGAGTGTCTCTGTGTGTCTGTCTGTCTGTGTGTGTGTGTGTGTGTGTGTGTGTGTTGTCTCGCTCTCTCCCTCTCCCTGCCGGCACTATAATCTCCCTCCCACCCTGCCCGGGGCTATAATCTCCCTCCCTCTCTCTGCCCGGGGCTATAATCTCCTCCTCTCAATGCCCGGGACTATAATCTCCTCCCTCTCTCCTGCCCGGGCTATAATCTCCCTCCCTCTATGCGGGACTATAATCTCCCTCCCTCTCCCCTGCCCAGGGCTATCATCCCTCCTCCCTGCTCGGCGCCATAATCTCCCTCCTCTCCCTGCCCGGGGCTATAATCTCTCCCTCTCCTGCTCGGCGCCATATCTCCTTCCCCTCTCCTGCTCGGCGCCATAATCTCCCTCCCTCTCCCCTGCCCGGGGCTATAATCTCCTCCCTCTCCTCTCCTGCTCCCCTAATCTTCCTCCCTCTCCCTGCTCGGCCATAATCTCCCTCCCTTTCCCCCTGCCCGGTCTGATAATCCCTCCCTCTCCCTGCTCGCGCGTCTCCTCCCTCTCCTGCCCAGGGCCATAATCCTCCCTCCTCTCCCTCCCTGGACTATAATCTCCCCTCTCCCTGCCCGGGGCTATAATCTCCCTCCCTCTCCCTGCTCGGCGCCATAATCTCCCCTCCTCCCCTGCTCCGGCGCATAATCTCCTCCCTCTCCCTGCCCAGGGCTATAATCTCCCTCCCTCTCTCCTTCCCGCGCCATAATCTCCTCCCCTCTCCTGCTCGGCGCCATAATCTCCTTCCTCCCCTGCTCGGCACCAATCCCTCCCCCGGGCCTAATCTCCCTCCCTCTCCCTGCTCGGCGCCATAATCTCCCCTCCTCTCCTGCTCGGCGCCATAATCTCCCTCCCTCTCCCTGCTCCATTAATCTCCTCCCTCTCCTGCCCGGGGCCATAATCTCCTCCCTCTCCCTGCTCGGCGCCATAATCTCCCTTCCTCTCCTGCCCGGGGCCAATCTCCCTCCCTCTCTCCCTGCTCCGGCGCCATAATCTCCTTCCTCTCCCCTGCCCGGGGCCATAATCTCCTCCCCTCTCCTGCTCGGCGCCATAATCTCCCTCCTCTCCTGCCCGGGGAGCTAATCTCCCTCCCTCTCCTGCTCGGCGCCATAATCTCCCCTCCCTCTCCCGGCTCGGCGCCATAATCTCCCTCCCTCTCCTGCCCAGGACCATAATCTCCTCCCTCTCCCTGTCCAGCACCCTTCCCTCCCTCTCCCTGCCCGGCGCCGTCTCCTCCCTCTCCCCTGCTCGGCGCATAATCTCCCTCCCTCTCCCTGCTCGGCGCCATAATCTCCTCCTCTCCTGCCCGGGGCCTAATCTCCCTCATCTCCCCCTGCCCGGGGCCATAATCTCCTCCCTCTCCCTGCCCGGGGCCATAATCTCCCCTCCCCCTCTCCTGCTCGGCGCCATAATCTCCCCTCCCTCTCCCTGCCGGGGCCATTCTCCCTCCCCCTCTCCCTGCCCGGGCCCATAATCTCCCTCCTCTCCTGCTCCGGCGCCATAATCTCCCTCCCTCCTCCCTGCTCGGCCATAATCTCCCTCCCTCTCCCGGCTCGGCGCCATAATCTCCCTCCCTCTCCCTGCCCGGGGCCCTGATCTCCCTCCCCTCTCCCTGCTCGGCGCCATAATCTCCCTCCCCTCTCCCTGCCCGGGGCTCATGATCTCCCTCCCCTCTCCCTGCTCGGCGCCATAATCTCCCTCCCTCTCCCTGCTCGGCGCCATAATCTCCCTCCTCCCCAGCCCCAGCTTCATCCTCCCTCTCTCCTGCCCGGGCCTCCCTCCCTCTCCCTGCCCGGGCCATAATCTCCCTCCCCTCTCCCTGCCCGGGGCCATAATCTCCCTCCCTCTCCCTGCCCTGGACTATAATCTCCCTCCCCTCTCCCGCTCGGCGCCATAATCCCTCCTCTCCCGGCTCGGCGCCATAATCTCCCTCCCTCTCCCTGCCCGGGGCCACCTAATCTCCTCCCCTCTCCCTGCTCGGCACATAATCTCCCTCCCTCTCCCTGCCCGGGGCTATAATCTCCCTCCCTCTCCCTGCTCGGCGCCTATCTCCTCCTCTCCTCTCCGCCATAATCCCTCTCTCCCTGCCCGGGGCCATAATCTCCTCCTCTCCTGCCGGGGCCATAATCTCCTCCCTCTCCCTGCCCGGGGCCATAATCTCCCCCCTCTCCCTGCTCGGCGCCATAATCTCCCTCCTCTCCTGCTCAGCGCCATAATCTCCTCCCTCTCCTGCTCGGCGCCATAATCTCCCTCCTCTCTCCTGCCCGGGGCAATCTCTCCCTCCCTCCTCTCCTGCTCGGCGCCATAATCTCCCTGGTCGTTCTTATCACTGCTCCACCAATTTATGGTTGTGTTTGTAGCGTGAATGTTTTTATTCCTCTCCAGTGTTGACGGTGACGCCCTGTCTTGTTATTCTCCCTCTCGGCCTCTGATTGGCTGTTTCTAGTCGTGTTTAACGTTAATTGTCCTGATGGGAGTAAGTTTTGACGCCTATTGATTTTAGTTTGCCCAATGATGTGTTTCTTCGGCTCTCATTGGTCATCCATGGAATTGTCTCAACCATTGATTGGATAGAATTATGTTTTCTTGGACTCTAATTGATTAATATTTCCTATTCTTATAGCGATTGTTGCCTTCCAGTTATAATTGGCGCTCATTGGTTGTTTTATTTCATTACTTAAATGAATTACTTATAACCATCCTCACATATTCACTCTCCTCCTCGACCCTCACTTAATCTCCCTCTCACTTCCCTCTCTCTATTCTTCATTCTCCCCAACAACCTCCCGTCTCTCTCCTCTCTCTCTCTCCTTCCCCTTCCCAGTTCTCTCTTCTCTTTCTCCCATTTCCTCCATCACCCGTCCCACCCTCACCTCCACCCATCTCCCCCTGTTCACTACTGCCACTTCACCACCAAATCACCCATCTCCTCCCCCACCCAATTCCCCAACCCCACCCACTACCCACCTCCCAACCTAGCCCACTTTTAACCCACTACCCCAACCAGCACCCACCTACTACAACCACACAACCTCCCCACCTACAACCCAACCCCACAACCCACAACCTCCACCAACCCCCACTCACCTACCCCACCACCTACACTACCTCCCCACCATCCCCCAATTACCACCCACCTCCCCCTCCCCACCACCTCCCACCCTCCTCCACCCACCCTCACCTCCCCCACCCCTCACCCTCCCCCCCCACCCTCCCCACCCCCCATCCTCCCCACACCCACCCCACCTCCCACCCACCTCCCCACCTCCCAGAGCGAGAAAACAAAATTATTAAATTATATCCTTCCCAAAAATATATAAAGTATAAGCAAATTATTATATTGTGTAAAAAGACGAAGGGTTGAGAAAACACATTAACTTATTTTTGGAAGACTTGGCACGGCATTGAGAGACCTGGAACGAGTTGTGATCATCTCCGTCTGTCCGTCTACGTTTTCACCTCATCTCTCCACCTACCTCACCACTAACCGACCATTTTATAAACAATACAAACAGATTCCGTTTTTCTATAATATATAAAAGAATTCCCATTTTCTATAACCCATAATTCCATTTTTAAAGCTATAAGATTCCCATTTCTATTCAAGATAAGATTCCCATTTTCTATAACTATAAACACCATATCTACTTCTATACAATAATAATAAAAATAGTATTGTCTATATTCATATTAATAGACACTCATTTTGTACACAGATCACCTATTTCATTATTGTAAACTTCCCTTAATGGTCTTGAAACACTGTCTTAAGCTCTTGGCTGTGTTTACTGATGATTACAGGTGTTTGTCTTGATCAATTACGTCTCCTGACTTGTTTTGTCTATATTACGGCAGCTAATTGCCAATCTCACACCTGTTATGTTAATGTTGGTCACGTGAGTCAGTGAATGTGTGTGTGTGTGTGTGTGTGTGTGTGTGTGTGTGTGTGTGTGTGTGTGTGTGTGTTGTGTGTGTGTGTGTGTGTGTGTGTGTGTGTGTATGTGTGTGTGTGTGTATGGTGTGTGTGTGTCCTGAAAGAGAAATATGCATGTATAAGTATGTGTATGTAAGTAACTGTGTATACATACACCTTCTACCATAACTATATACACAATAACATACACATACATTCATGTACATTTCTTAATCCATTTTTTGCAGGGATTACCCAGCTGAGGTCACTGACCCACATCAGAGCCTGGGGGCAAAATGTAATAATAATAATAATGATAATAATAATAATAATAATAATATATAAATATAATAATAATATATAAATAATAATAATTATTAATAATTAAAAAAATATAGAAAAATTTTAACAAAAATGCAAATAATATAATAACCATAAATAAATACTAAAACGAAAAATTAAATCAATAGTGAGAAACGATATACATTACATTATGTTTTGTGTGTTGTCAAGAAGAAACAATTGAGACCCTGCAACTGTGTGTAAATGAGGCAGAAAGTCAGATCATCAACCTGGGACTTGGTCACAATAGTCGTGATGCCATATGGCAGCAGGGTCTACCATTAGACAACACATTATGCTTCAATATCTTCCCAGGCGGCAGTACCTCCCTGTTTGGTAGCTGCCTACTACTTCTATTCACTAAAATACTTATATTAATTCACTATAACACCAACCACTCAATAATTACCGTAAGATATAACAAAACACATTATATAACCAATGAACCAATCAAAATATACCTTATCTTCAACTAACCTCTAATTATAAACTTTCTATGCATTAAAATTAGCCAATCACGACCGATTACCCATGAATCCTCTTCGCTTATTGGCTCTCCTCGAGATTCTGTTTGGCCAAGTTGATTGGCCGTCACATCATTATTTCAGCCAATAAGGAAGTCTATCAAGCCATCAGGACGTAATCCGATATGCTGATTGGTCCAAGTTTACAGAAGCGCTGATGACTCGTTTTTTTTCTCTCGCTCGTTCAGTTTATTGTAATTTTGAGTTTTATTTTATAATGATTATTTAATTGTCTGTCTATCCCACTCCATTCCTCTTCTAGACCCTCTCATTCCCTCTCGTTCTTCTCTTCCTCCTCCCACTCCTCTTCACCCCCTCCCCTTCTCCTCTCACCTCTTACTTCCACTTCACCTCCTTCTCCTCTTCACCTCCTTCCCATTTCACCCCCGACTCTTCGTTCCATTCCTTTTCTCACCATCTCCTCCTTTCACTTATCCACTCTCCTATCCCTCTAACCACCCTTTCCTCCCCACCTCCCCATCCACTCTTCTTCTCTTTCTCCTCCTTCTCTCCCATTCCTTACCTCCCTCCCTTCCCTACTTTCCCTTCCCGTTCCCTACCTCCTCTCCCCTCTCCCCACACGGACAAAATCCTCCTCCCCTCTAACAAGTCGACTAAGACAAGGGATTAGCGCTGACTTACCGTGTTGTTAGCGTGGCTGGCCGGCAGTAGTCTGCGCTAACTCCGCTAATTTGACAGGAAAAACTCGCTAATTCCGCTAATTTGGCTAAAATAATCGCTAACTCCGCTAAATTACCTTAAAACCTCACAACTCCACTAAATTGCCTTAAAGCCTCACCAACTCCGCTAAATTACCTTAAAAACTCAGTAACTCCGCTAAATTGCCTTAAAAACTCACTAACTCCGCTAAATTACCTTAAAAACTCACTAGCTCCGCTAAATTGCCTTAAAAACTCACTAACTCCGCTAAATTACCTTAAAACTCACTAAGTCCGCTAATTTGGCTGAAAAAACCTCGCTAACTGTACCTATTTGGCTACAAAACTCACTTGGTGAGCTTTTTGATACAAAATAAAAGCCCGGTAAATTTGATTACAAAGCCACGCCAACTCCACCAATTTGGCCACACAAAACTCGCCAACTCAGCTAATATGACGTCCTTACCTTGGTCGTTAACTTAATATGGTCACTTTAACTACACTCGCTAAAGCCGCTAATTAGGCTTCGAAAACTCGCCAACTCTGCCAATTTCTCGTTGAAATTTCATAAACTCCGCCAATTTAAACATTCACCGACTCCGCCAATTTAGACATAAACTTACCGACTCCTCAATTTAGACATAAACATTCACCGACTCCGCCAATTTAGACATAAACATTCACCGACTCCGCCAATTTAGACATAAACATTCACCGACTCCGCCAATTTAGACATAAACATTCACCGACTCCGCCAATTTCAATAAAAAAAAACGAAAACAAATAATTACAAGTATTATAAACAACTTCATTAATACGCAAATAACAATAATGAAAAAATTCCCACACACTAACTATCTCTCTCTAGCGAAAGGTCAAAGGTTAACTATAATATATGCATGTACCGTATATGAATTAAGTGAAATGTGGGTGATTATGCCATAGAGGTTTTTTAGTTCAATGACATAGTTGTTTGTGTTCATCTTTCATTCCCTCTCTAGTTCTTTATCTCATTCCCTCTCTAGTTCTTTATCTCATTCCCTCTCTACTTCTTTATCTCATTCCCTCTCTCCTCTCTTTCTATATATCTTTATGTCTATTTCTGTCTATCTGTCTGCCTGTCTGTCTGTCTGTCTGTTTGTCTGTCTCATTTTCTCTCTGTGTCCTTGAAATGGTGGACCTGAAGGAGGGAGTAAGGGGGGACAGGGGGTGGTGGGGGTGGCAGGGGTGTTAGGGGGTGGCAGGGGTGTGGTGGGTAGTGGGGTGGTAGAGATGGCAAGGGGTGGCAAGGTGGTAGGTGGGTAGAGAGTGGTAAAGGGTAAGGGTGAGGTAGGGATAGGGGTAGGGGTTAGGTGTGGGGAATAGTGGATAGGGTGGGATCCGGTGGTTAGGGGTGGGGTTGGGGATAGGGAGTAGGGGTAGGGAGTGGTATGGAGTGAGAATGGGATAAGGGGTAGAGCGTTGGGGAGTGGGGGTTAGGGAGCTAGGAGTAGAGGAGTAGGGGTTTATGGGGCGTCCAATTAGTGGTGGATTATGGCGCAGGTGCATCTTGGTGGTGCTTAGGTGACACACTAAATTAACGACAATAAAACCAGCGTTACGTCACAATAACATCAACATACCGTCACAATAACATCAACATACCGTCACAATAACATCAACATACCGTCACAATAACATCAGCATAACGCCACTACACAACATAACGTTACAATAACAATTCAAATATAACGTCACAATAACACCAACATAACGTCACAAGCAATAACACCAGCGTAACGTCACAATAACACCAACATAACGTCACAATAACAAGCGTAACGTCACAATAACACCAACATAACGTCACAATACCAACATAACGTCACAATAATACCCAACATAACGTCACAATAATACCCAGCGTAACGTCACAATAACAATTGCCAATATAACGTCACAATAACACCAGCGTAACGTCACAATAACACCCAGCGTAATCAGTTAGCCAACACCAGCGTAACGTCACAATAACACCAACATAACGTTAACAACAATTCAAACATAACGTCACAATAACACCAACATAATGTCACAATAAACACAAGCGTAACGTCACAATAACACCAGCGTAACGTTGCTAATAACACCAACATAACGTTACAATAACACCAACATAACGTCACAATAACACCAACATAACGTTACACACCAACATAACGTCACATAAATACGCGTAACGTCACAATAACACCAACATAACGTTACAACAACACCAGTGCAATGTCAATAACACCAGAGTAACGTCACAATAACACCAACATAACGTTACAATAATACCCAACATAACGTCACAATAACACCAACAACGTTGCTACACACCAACATAACGTCACAATAACACAAGCGTAACGTCACAATAACACCAACATAACGTTACAATAACACCAGTGTAACGTCACAATAACACCAGAGTAACGTCACAATAAATACCAACATAACGTTACAATAACACCAACATAACGTCACAATAACACCAACATAACGTTAAGGTTAACACCAAATATAACGTCAGCAATAACACAAGCGTAATGTCACACACACCAAATATCGTTAAGCACAATACCAGTGTAACGTCACAATAACACCAGCGTAACGTTGCTGACAATAACACCAACATAACGTTACAATAACACCAACATAACGTCACACAACACAAGCGTAACGTCACAATAACACCAACATAACGTTAATAACACTCAGTGTAATCGCCAATAACACCAGAGTAACGCCAATAACACCAACATAACGTTACAATAACACCAACATAACGTCACAACACAAGCGTAGTAACGTCACAATAAACACCAAATACAATGTTAATAACACCAGTGTAACGTCACAATAACAATGGAGTAACGTCACAATTATGATCAACATAACGTTACAGCAACACCAGCGTAACGTCACAATAACACCAGCAACAATAACACCAACATAACGTCACAATAACACCAGCGTAACGTCACAATAACACCAGCGTAACGTCACAATAACACCAGCACGTCACAATAACACCAATATAACGTCACAATATCACCCAGCGTAACGTCACAATAACACCAGCGTAACGTCAATAACACCAGCGTAACGTCACAATAACACCAATATAACGTCACAATAACACCAGCGTAACGTCACAATAACACCAGCGTAACGTCAATAACACCAAATATAACGTCACACACCAACATAACGTTACAATAACACCAACATAACGTCACACAATACAAGCGTAACGTCACAATACCAGCGTAACGTTACAATAACACCAAATATAACATTACACAACACCAACATAACGTCACAATAAATACGCGTAACGCCGCCAATAACACCAACATAACGTTACAATAACACCAGTGTAACGTCACACAACACCAGAGTAACGTCACAATAACACCAACATAACGTTAAGGTCAATACCCAACATAACGTCAGCTAATAACACAAGCGTAACGTCACAATAACACCAACATAACGTTACAATAACACCAGTGTAACGTCACACAACACTCAGAGTAACGTCACAATTACATCAACATAACGTTACAGTAATACCAGCGTAACGTCACAATAACACCAGCGTAACGTCACAATAACACCAACATAACGTCACAATAACACCAGCGTAACGTCACAATAACACCAGCGTAACGTCAACAACACCAATATAACGTCACAATAACACCCGGCGTAACGTCACACAACACCAGCGTAACGTCACATTAACACCAGCGTAACGTCACAATAACACCAATATAACGTCACAATAACACCAGCGTAACGTCACAATAACACCAGCGTAACGTCACAACACCAACATAACGTCACACAACACCAACATAACGTCACAACACCAACATAACGTCACAATAACACCAACATAACGTCACAATAACACCAACATAACGTCACAATAACACCAACATAACGTCACAATAACACCAACATAACGTCACAATAACACCAACATAACGTCACAATAACACCAACATAACGTCACAATAACACCAACATAACGTCACAATAACACCAACATAACGTCACAATAACACCAACATAACGTCACAATAACACCAGCGTAACGTCACAACAACACCAGCGTAACGTCACAATAACACCAACATAACGTCGCCAATAACACCAGCGTAACGTCAATAACATCAACATAACGTCACAACATCAACATAACGTCAGCTAATAACACCAACATAACGTCACAATAACACCAACATAACGCTCGCCAATAACATCAACATAACATCACAATAACATCAACATAACGTCACAATAACACCCGCGTAACGTCACAATTATCAACATAACGTTACAGCAACACCAGCGTAACGTCATTAATAACACCAGCGTAACGTCACAATAACACCAACATAACGTCACAATAACACCAGCGTAACGTCACAATAACAATTGTGCCGTAACGTCACAATAACACCAGCGTAACGTCACAATAACACCAATATAACGTCACAACAACACCAGCGTAACGTCACAATAACACCAGCGTAACGTCACAATAACACCAGCGTAACGTCACAATAACACCAATATAACGTCACAATAACACCAGCGTAACGTCAGTTGGTCAACACCAGCGTAACGTCACACAACACCAACATAACGTCGCCAATAACACCAACATAACGTCACAATAACACCAACATAACGTCACAATAACACCAACATAACGTCACAATAACATCAACATAACATCACAATAACACCAACATAACGTCACAATAACACCAGCGTAACGTCACAATAACATCAACATAACGTCACAATAACATCAAACATAGTCACAATAACACCAACATAACGTCACAATAACACCAACATAACGTCACAATAACACCAACATAACGTCACAATAACACCAATATAACGTCACAATAACATCAACATAACGTCACAATAACACCAGCGTAACGTCACAATAACACCAACATAACGTCACAATAACATCAACATAACGTCACAATAACACCAGCGTAACGTCACAATAACAACATAACGTCACAATAACACCAACATAACGTCACAATAACACCAACATAACGTCACAATAACACCAACATAACGTCACACAACACCAACATAACGTCACAATAATATCAACATAACATCACAATAACACCAACATAACGTCACAATAACACCAGCGTAACGTCACACAACATCAACATAACGTCACAATAACATCAACATAACGTCACAATAACACCAACATAACGTCACAATAACACCAACATAACGTCACAATAACACCAACATAACGTCACAATACCAACATAACGTCACAATAGCATCAACATAACGTCACAATAACACCAGCAACGTCACAATAAACATCAACATAACGTCACAATAACACCAACATATCACAATAACACCAACATAACGTCACAACAACATCAACATAACATCACAATAACATCAACATAACGTCACACAACACCAGCAAGTAACGTCACAATAACACCAACATAACATCACAATAACATCAACATAACGTCGCCAATAACACCAACATAACGTCACAATAACACCAAATATAACGTCACAATAACACCAACATAACGTCACAACACCAACATAACGTCACAATAACATCAACATAACGTCACAATAACACCAGCGTAACGTCGCCAATATCAATATAACGTCACAATAACATCAACATAACGTCACAATAACACCAACATAACGTCACAATAACACCAGCGTAACGTCACAATACCAACATAACATCACAATAACACCAACATAACGTCACAATAACACCAACATAACGTCACACAACACCAGCGTAACGTCACAATAACACCAGCGTAACGTCACAATAACATCAACATAACGTCACAACAATATCAACATAACGTCAACACCAACATAACGTCACAATAACACCAGCGTAACGTCACAACACCAACATAACATCACAATACCAACATAACGTCACAATAACACCAACATAACGTCACAACATCAACATAACGTCACAATAACACCAGCGTAACGTCACAATAACACCAACATAACGTCACAATAACACCAACATAACGTCACAATAACACCAACATAACGTCACAATAACACCAGCGTAACGTCACAATAACACCAACATAACATCACAATAACATCAACATAACGTCACAATAACACCAACATAACGTCACAATAACATCAACATAACGTCACAATAACATCAACATAACGTCACAATAACATCAACATAACGTCACAATAACACCAACATAACGTCACAATAACACCAACATAACGTCACAATAACACCAACATAACGTCACAAATAACACCAACATAATGTCACAATAACACCAACATAACGTCAATAACACCAACATAACGTCACACTAACACCAACATAACATCATACAATAACATCAACATAACGTCACAATAACACCAACATAACGTCACAACATCAACATAACGCTAAATAACACCAACATAACGTCACAATAACACCAACATAACGTCACAATAACAACCAACATAACATCACAATAACATCAACATAACGTCACAATAACACCAACATAACGTCACAACATCAACATAACGTCACAATAACACCAACATAACGTCACATTAACACCAACATAATGCCACAATAACACCAGCGTAACGTCACAATAAATTAAGCGTAACGTTAGCACAATACCAACATAACGTTACAATAACACCAAATATAACGTCGCCAATAACACCAACATAACGTCACAATAACATCAACATAACGTCACAATAACACCAACATAACGTCACAATAACACCAACATATGTCACAATAACACCAGCGTAACGTCACAATAACACCAGCGTAACACCAGAATAACGTCATAGTAACACCCACAACAATGTCACAACAACACCATAGTAACACCATAATAACACCATAGTAAATTCACAACAATGTCACAATAACACCATAGTAACACCATATAACAACAATTACAGTAAATAATTCATAATAACACCATAGTAACACTACAACAATGTCACAAAAATAGCACAGAGAGAAGAACACGGACAGACAGAGAGAGAACACGGACAGACAGAGAGACACGGACAGACAGACAGAGAGACAAGAGAACACGGACAGACAGACAAGAGAGAGACACGGACCAGACAGAGAGAGAGACACGAGACAGACAGACGAAGACAAGAGAGACACGGACAGACAGAGAAGAGAGACACGGACAGACAGAGAGAGAGACACGGACAGACAGACAGAGAGACGAAGAGACACGGACAGACAGACAGAAGAGACACGGACAGACAGAGAGAACACGGACAGACAGACAGAGAGACAGAGACACGGACAGACAGACAGAGAGACACGGACAGACAGAGAGAGAACACGGACAAAGACAGAGAGACACGGACAGACAGAGAGAGAGACACGGACAGACAGAGACGGACAGACAGAGAGAGAGACACGGACAGACAGAGAGAGAGAGAGACACGGACAGACAGAGAGAAGAGAGACACGGACAGACAGAAGAGACACGGACAGACAGAAGAGAGAGACACGGACAGACAGACAAGAGAACACGGACAGACAGAGAGAGAACACGGACAGACGAGAGAGACACGGACAGACAGAGAGAGAGAGAGAACACGGACAGACAGAGAGAGAGACACGGACAGACAGAGAGAGAACACGGACAGACAGAAGAGAGGAACACGGACAGACAGAGAGAGAGAGACACGGACAGACAGAGAGAGAGAGAGACGGACAGACAGAGAGAGAGAGACACGGACAGACAGAGAGAGAGAGAGACGGACAGACAGAGAGAGAGCACGGACAGACAGAGAGAGACACGGACAGACAGAGAGAGAGGAACGGACAGACAGAGAGAGAGAGACACGGACAGACAGACAGAAGACACGGACAAACAGAGACACGGACAGACAGAGAGAGAGAGAGACACGGACAGACAGACAGAGACACGGACAGACAGAGACACGGACGAAGAAGAGAGAGAAGACACGGACAGACAGACAGAAGAGAGACACGGACAGACAGAGAGGGGAACACGGACAGACAGACAGAGAGAACACGGACAGACAGACAGACAGAGAGAGAGACAAACCCCACGTACCAAGCTCACACACAGGAGGCAGCAGGTCACAGGTCAAACACTCATTACCTCACAGATCAAAGGCCACAGGCAGACGTACCCTGACTTATTACTTACACCATGACGGTAAAAAATACAGATGTGTTTTTCTTCTCCTTCTCTTCTCTCTCTCTCTCTCTTAACTACCTTCTAACTGCATCTATAGATATGTCTCACTTAACCTACACTAAAAACAACCAAGATGGCGTCCGTTCCGCATTGAGACTTCACTGTAGCGAGATGTTGTAGGGATAAATGTCAAGGAAGGAGATGATAAACGAGGAAGGGGAAAAGGAGGTGAAGGGTGAGAGAAGGGGAAGGAGGGTGGAGGTGAGGGCGAGGGGAGAAGGGAGGTGAGGGTGAGGAGCGAGAAGGAGGGAGAAGGGAGGGTGAAGGGGGTGAGGAGGAAAGGGAGGGTGAAGGATGAGGGCGAGGAAGGGAAAAGAGGGAGTGGAAGTGGGGAGGGAGAAGAAGGGAGACTGGGAGTGGGGGAGAGGGAGATAGGGGAGGAAGAGTAGAGGTGAGGAATGGAGGGAAGACTGAGGAGGAATCAGAGGGCGGAGGAGGTGAGAAGGAAGGAAGGAAGGAAGGAAGGAAGGAAGTAAGGGAAAGAAAGAAGAAATTGAAGAGGGAGGATGAGGTGGCTAGACAAACGGAAGAAGGAAACAAAGAAGGGAAGAGGAAGGGAAGAAGAGGAGGAAGGCAGAGGGAAGAGGGTAAGAAAGGGGAGAGGCAGAAGAAATATAGAAATAAAGAAACAATTAAAAAATGAAGGGGAAAGGAAGAAGAGGAAGAAACCAGAAGGAAGGACAAAAAATGAAGAGCAAGATGGAAGGAGAAAGAAGGCAGAAGAAGAAGAAGAAGACGAGGGAAGACAGTAAGAAGAGAAGGCCCCCAGCAGGTGAGTCTGGGTTCATTAATATCCCAGGTGTTGAACTTGTCAGGTGAAGTATTGAACACATGAACGCCGACACAGTTCACTTCCATGATTGAGACGCTGCCACTTAAATACCACCTCTTAATTATTGGACCCCAGCTGGTGTGTTCTCCTTAATACCATGACCGTCTGACTCATTCACCCTGACACAAAGAGTTGCTGTAGTGTGGTGTATTCATGAAGGTAATCCTCGCCTTACGTCCTCTTGCTTAACGTCATTTAACTTGACGCCGCCAGAAGCTTAATGCCAAGATCAACCTTACTGATTCACAGCCAGAGAGAGAGAGAGAGAGAGAGTTGTTGTCTTATGGTATATTACAGTAGTCCTCGCTTTACGTCGTCCCTCTTATCGTGATTTCATAATTATGACCTCGTCACAATTAACGTTGTTTGACTTAACACCGCGTCTTCCAGGAACACATCTCTAACACCTCCACCTCCACCCTGCATCACACAGAGAGAGAGAGAGAGAGAGATTTTGTTCACCTTGACAGAGATAGAGAAGGAAGAGCTGGTTCATATAATATATTTATATTTATTCAGAAAAGTTTATATCGAGTTTTATGTGTGAGTGTGAAAGGAGTTTGGAACTCTCTCTGAGCCATCACCAACTTGTGAAAATTTAACTGTAGGAGATATATTCTTTTATGAGAATAAAGAATTATTTAAAAGAAATATTATAAAAGAAACATTTCAAATACATTACTACAAAGACTTCGTCACAAAGACAACGTGACACAAAATTTTCACACATCTCGTTAACGAAGGATGAGTTACATTTATACTCGGCTGCCAACAACACTCTGTTATATTATTGTCTCACACTTTGTCTCTTGTCCAGCTCTAAAGATATAATCTCACCTCAGTCTCACCTACTGCATAAATATACACATACACTGATAAGGTATACGACCGTATATATATATATATATATATATATATATATATATATATATATATATATATATATATATATATATATATATATATATACTCAGCATCAAAGGACTGTACACCAGTGTTGCAGGCTGTGATGAACGTGGATGCAGGGATGCAACATGGGGAAGAAGAGGTCCAGGCAACGATGCAGAACGAGGAGGTGTGCATCTATGCAACCGTGCAACACAGAGAGAGACATGCAACACTGCAACACTTCGTGGAGGTTCATGTAACACGTCTATGCAACAGTGTAATGTACTAATACTAGTTCTTTGTAACATTATCATAAGGGGGATGTGAAGGTCTATTACTTGGTGATGATGACTATGTAACACAGGAAGGATGACAATCTATACAACAATACTGCAACACGGAAAGATGGACAGTTTTTGTGATGATGATGATGATGATGATGATGATGATGATGATGATGATGATGATGATGATGATGATGATGATGATGATGATGATGATGATGATGATGATGGTGATGATGATGATGATGGTGATGATGGTGGTGATGATGATGATGATGATGATGATGAAGTGGTGATGATGATGATGATGATGATGATGGTGATGATGATGATGATGATGATGATGATGATGATGATGATGATGATGGTGATGATGATGATGATGATGATGATGATGATGATGATGATGATGATGTGGTGATGATGATGTGATGGTGATGATGATGATGATGATGGTGATGATGATGATGATGATGATGATGATGATGATAATGATGATGATGAGTGATGATGATGGTGGTGGTGTGTTGGTGGTGGTGGTGGTGCTGATGATGATGATGATGAAGATAATGGTGGTGGTGGTGGTGGTGGTGGTGATGGTGGTGGTGGTGGCGGTGGCGGTAGTGGTGGTGGTGATGGTGGTGGTGGTGATGGTGGTGGTGGTGGTGATGGTGGAGGTGGTCGCAGTAGTAGTAGTGATGATGGTGGTGATGGTGGTGTACTACAGTAGGTCCCGGAGCCAATGCAAAGGCCGAGTCCTCCCAAACCTTTCACACTGGCCGAGCGAAAAAGTTGATAAAATCCATTATCAGTTTCCTCGCTTCCAGCACTCAGGGAGAGGGGAGAGTGGGAGTGAGAGGGAGGGAGAGTGGGGTGAGAGGGGAGAGGGGAGAGTGGGAGTGAGAGGGAGGGAGAGTGGGGTGAGGAGGAGAGGGGAGGGTGGGGAGAGGGAGAGGGAGGTGGGGTGAGGTGGGAGGAGAGTGTGTGTGTGTGTGTGTGAGGGGAGGAGAGGATGGAGGATGGAGTGGAGGAAGGGGAGGGAAGAGGAGTGGAGGGGGCGTGTGTGTGTGTATGTAGAGAGAGAGAGAGAGAGAGAGAGGAGGGAGGGAGAAAAAGAAGAGAGGAGGAAAGAAGAGATGGGTTGAGAGTGAAAGGGAAGAGGAAAGTCAGAGTGTGAGTGGGAGGGGAGAGTGTATGTTTGTTTGTGTACGGAAGAAGGGTGAGAGGAGAGAGGGAGGAGGGAGAGGGAGGAAGGGAAGAAGCGAGGGAGGAAAAAGGGAGGGATAGATGGGAGAAAGAGACAGATGAAGGAAGAATGAGAAAGGAAGATAATATTGGTTTAAATGAGAAAGAGAGAGAGACACGGCTGGGACAGGTAACTGGGTCTTCCCGGATGGCCCCGTCTCTCTCTGCTTTAGTGTTGATGATGATGGTATATATATGACCTCTCTCTCAGCACCTGCAGCTGTACTAGTAATTTTGACATGTCCATGTAATTGTATGTATATTTTTACCTGTAACTGTACCCCTATTTTTGTATTTGCTCTGAACTTGTTTTTGTACATGTACTTGTTTTTGTATCTGTAACTCTACTTATACTTTTAATTCTACCTGTAACTACACCACCTGTAACTCTACCTACACCTGTACCTGTAACTCTACCCATACCTGTACCTGTAACTCTACTCACACCTGTAGCTGTAACTCTACCCATACCTGTAGCTGTAACCTACTCATACCTGTACCTGTAACTCTACCTATACCTGTACCTGTAACTATACCTTTCCGTAGCTGTAACTCTACCATACCTGTAGCTGTAACTCTACCTATACCTGTAGCTGTAACTCTACCATACCTGTAGCTGTAACCATACCCATACCTGTAGCTGTAACCTACCCATACCTGTACCGTAACCTACCCATACCTGTAGCTGTAACTCACTCATACCTGTAGCTGTAACTCTACCCATACCTGTAGCTGTAACTCACCTATACCTGTACCTGTAACTCTACCTATACCTGTACCTGTAACTCTACCCATACCGTAGCTGTAACCTTACCTATACCTGTAGCTGTAACTCTACTCCATACCTGTAGCTGTAACTCTACCTATACCTGTAGCTGTAACTCTACCTATACCTGTAGCTGTAACTCTACCTATACCTGTAGCTGTAACTCTACCTATACCTGTAGCTGTAACTCTACCTATACCTGTAGCTGTAACTCTACCTATACCTGTAGCTGTAACTATACCTACACCTGTACCTGTAACTCTATCTATACCTGTAGCTGTAACTCTACCTATACCTGTAGCTGTAACTATACCTATACCTGTAGCTGTAACTCTACCTATACCTGTAGCTGTAACTCTACCTATACCTGTAACTGTAACTCTACCTATACCTGTAGCTGTAACTCTACCTATACCTGTAGCTGTAACTATACCTACACCTGTACCTGTAACTCTATCTATACCTGTAGCTGTAACTCTACCTATACCTGTAGCTGTAACTCTACCTATACCTGTAGCTGTAACTCCACCTATACCTGTAGCTGTAACTCTACCTATACCTATACCTGTAACTCTACCTATACCTGTAGCTGTAACTCTACCTATACCTGTAGCTGTAGCTCTACCTATACCTGTAGCTGTAACTATACCTACACCTGTACCTGTAACTCTACCTATACCTGTAGCTGTAACTCTACCTATACCTATACCTATAACTCTACCTATACCTGTACCTGTAACTCTACCTATACCTGTAGCTGTAACTCTACCTATACCTGTACCTGTAACTCTACCTATACCTATACCTGTAACTCTACCTATACCTGTACCTGTAACTCTACCTATACCTGTAGCTGTAACTCTACCTATACCTGTAGCTGTAACTCTACCTATACCTGTAGCTGTAACTCTACCTATACCTGTAGCTGTAACTCTATCTATACCTGTAGCTGTAACTCTACCTACACCTGTAGCTGTAACTCTACCTATACCTGTAGCTGTAACTCTACCTATACCTGTAGCTGTAACTCTACCTATACCTGTAGCTGTAACTATACCTACACCTGTACCTGTAACTCTACCTATACCTGTAGCTGTAACTCTACCTATACCTGTAGCTGTAACTCTACCTATACCTGTAGCTGTAACTCTACCTATACCTGTAGCTGTAACTCTATCTATACCTGTAACTGTAACTCTACCTATACCTGTAGCTGTAACTCTACCTATACCTGTAGCTGTAACTCTACCTATACCTGTAGCTGTAACTCTACCTATACCTGTAGCTGTAACTATACCTATACCTGTAGCTGTAACTATACCTATACCTGTACCTGTAACTATACCTATACCTGTAGCTGTAACTCTACCTATACCTGTACCTGTAACTCTACCTATACCTGTAGCTGTAACTATACCTACACCTGTACCTGTAACTATACCTACACCTGTAGCTGTAACTCTACCTATACCTGTAGCTGTAACTCTACCTATACCTGTAGCTGTAACTATACCTACACCTGTACCTGTAACTATACCTATACCTGTAGCTGTAACTCTATACCTGTAGCTGTAACTATACCTATACCTGTAGCTGTAACTATACCTATACCTGTAGCTGTAACTCTACCTATACCTGTAGCTGTAACTATACCTATACCTGTAGCTGTAACTATACCTACACCTGTACCTGTAACTCTATCTATACCTGTAGCTGTAACTCTACCTATACCTGTAGCTGTAACTCTACCTATACCTGTAGCACTCATCTATACCTGTAGCTGTAACTCTACCCATACCTGTAGCTGTAACTCTACCTATACCTGTAGCTGTAACTATACCCATACCTGTAGCTGTAACTCTACCTATACCTGTAGCTGTAACTCTACCCATACCTGTAGCTGTAACTCATACCTACACCTGTACCTGTAACTCTACCCATACCTGTAGCTGTAACTCACCTACCCGCTGTAACTCTACTCACACCTGTAGCTGTAACTCTACCTATACCTGCACCTGTAACCTCTACCTATACCTGTAGCTGTAACTCTACCCATACCTGTAGCTGTACTCATCCACACCTGTAGCTGTAACTCCACTCATACCTGTACCTGTAACTCTACCCATACCTGTAGCTGTAACCCTACCTATACCTGTAGCTGAACTCCACCATACCTGTAGCTGTAACTCACCATACCTGTAGCTGTAACTCTACCTATACCTGTACCTCACTCCACCTATACCTGCTGTAGCTGACCTACCTATACCTGTAGCTGTAACTCTACCATACCTACCTGTAACTCACCTATACCTGTAGCTAAACTCATACCTACACCTGTAGCTGTAACTCTCACCATACCTGTAGCTGTAACTCTACCTATACCTGTAGCTGTAACTCTACCTTTACCCAGCTGTAACTCTACCCATACCTGTAGCTGTAACTCCACCTCCATACCTGTAGCTGTAACTCCACCTATACCTGTAGCTGTAACTATACCTATACCTGTATGTAACTCTACCTCATACCTGTAGCTGCACCTACCTATACCTGTAGCTGACCTACCCACCTGTAGCTGTAACCTACCTATACCTGTAGCTGTAACTCTACTCATACCTGTAGCTGTAACTCATACCTATACCTGTAGCTGTAACTCACCTATACCTGTAGCTGTAACTCTACTCATACCTGTAGCTGTAACTATACCTATACCTGTAGCTGTAACTCTACCATACCTGTAGCTGTAACTCTACCTATACCTGAAGTCAACTTACCATACCTGTAGCTGTAACTCCACCTATACCTGTAGCTGTAACTCTACCCATACCTGTAGCTGTAACTATACCATACCTGTAGCTGTAACTCACCTATACCTGTAGCTGTAACCTCTACTCATACCTGTACCTGTAACTCTCACCATACCTGTACCTGTAACTCTACCTATACCTGTAGCTGTAACTCTACCTATACCTGTAGCTGTAACTCCACCTATACCTGTAGCTGTAACTCTACTCATACCTGTAGCTGTAACTATACCCTATACCTGTAGCTGTACCCTACCCATACCAGCTGTAACTCTACCTATACCTGTAGCTGTAACTATACCCACACCTGTACCTGTAATCTCATACCTGTACCTGTAACTCTACCCATACCTGTAGCTGTAACTCTACTCATACCTGGTAGCTGTAACTCACCCATACCTGTAGCTGTAACTCTACCCTATACCTGTAGCTGTAACTCTACCTATACCTGTAGCTGTAACTCTACCTATACCTGTAGCTGTAACTCTACCTATACCTGTAGCTGTAACTATACCTATACCTGTACTGTAATCTACCTCCACCATACCTGTAGCTGTAACTCTACCTATACCAGCTGTAACTCTACCCATACCTGTAGCTGTAACTCTCACTACCTGTAGCTGTAACTCTACCTCATACCTGTAGCTGTAACTCACCTATACCTGTAGCTGTAACTCTACCTATACCTGTAGCTGTAACTCTACCTATACCTGTAGCTGTAACTCACCCATACCTGTACCTGTAACTCTACTCTACCTGTAGCTGTAACTCTACCTATACCTGTACCTGTAACTCTACCTATACCTGTAGCTGTAACTATACTCCACACCTGTACCTGTAACTCTACCTCATACCTGTAGCTGTAACTCTACCTATACCTGTAGCTGTAACTCTACCTATACTGTAGCTGTAACTATACCTATACCTGTAGCTGTAACTTACCTATACCTGTAGCTGTAACTCTACCTATACCTGTAGCTGTAACTATACCTATACCTGTAGCTGTAATCTCACCTATACCTGTAGCTGTAACTCTACCTATACCTAGCTGTAACTCTACCTATACCTGTACTGTAACTCTACTCTATGTGCTGTAACTCTACCATACCTGTAGCTGTAACTCTACCTATACCTGTAGCTGTAACTCTACTCATACCTGTACTGTAACTCTACCTATACCTGTAGCTGTAACTCTACTCTATACCTGTAGCTAACCTACCTATACCTTAGCTGTAACTCTACCTATACCTGTAGCTGTAACTCTCACCTATACCTGTAGCTGTAACTCACCTACACCTGTAGCTGTAACTCTACCTATACCTGTAGCTGTAACTCTATACCTGTAGCTGTAACTCCACCTATACCTGTAGCTGTAACTCTACCTATACCTGTAGCTGTAACTATACCTCATACCTGTAGCTGTAACTCTACCTATACCTGTAGCTGTAACTATACTCATACCTGTAGCTGTAACTCCCCACTACTACCTGTAACTGCCCATACCTGTATAACTCTACCTATACCTGTAGCTGTAACTATACCTATACCTGTAGCTGTAACTCTACCTATACCTGTACCTGTAACTATACTCACACCTGTACCTGTAACTCTACCTATACCTGTAGCTGTAATCTATACTCTATACCTGTACCTGTAACTCCACCCATACCTGTAGCTGTAACTATACTCACACCTGAACCTGTAACTCTACCTATACCTCGTACCTGTAACTCTACCTATACCTGTAGCTGTAACTCTACCTATACCTGTAGCGCAACTATACCCACACCTGTACCTGTAACTCTACCTATACCTGTAGCTGTAACTCATACCTACACCTGAACCTGTAACTCTACCATACCTGTACCTGTAACATACCCACACCTGTAGCTGTAACTCTCCCATCATACCTGCACCTGTAACTCTACTCACACCTGTACCTGTAACTTCATACCTGTAGCTGTAACTCTACCACCTGTACCTGTAACTCACCTGTACCTGTAATATACCTACACCACCTGTAACTCTATCTATACCTGTAGCTGTAACTCTACTTCATACCTGTAGCTCTACCTATACCTTATACCTGTAGCTCTACCTATACCTGTAGCTGTAACTCTACTCTATACCTGTAGCTGTAACTCTACCCATACCCGTAGTTGCACTCACCTATACCTGTAGCTGTAACTATACCTACACCTGTATCTGTAACTTCACACCCAGCTGTAACTATACTCACACCTGAACCTGTAACTCTACCCATAGCTGTAGCTGTAACTCTACCTATACCTGTAGCTGTAACTCTACCCATACCTGTAGCTGTAACTCTACCCATACCTGTAGCTTAACTCTACCTATACCTGTAGCTGTAACTCTACCTATACCTGTAGCTGTAACTCTACCTATACCTGTAGCCGTAACTCACCCATACCTGTAGCTGTAACTTCACCACCTGTAGCTGTAACCTCCACCCATACCTGTAGCTGTAACTCACCTATACCTGTAGCTGTAATCTTACCATACCCAAATGTAACTCTACCATACCTGTAGCTGTAACTCCCTACCTATACCTGTAGCTGTAACTCTACCTATACCTGCAGCTGCAACTCTACCTATACCTGTAGCTGTAACTCTCACCTACCTGTAGCTGTAACCCTACCTATACCTGTAGCTGTAACTCTACCTATACCTGTAGCTGTAACTCTACCTACCTGTAGCTGTAACTCTACCTATACCTGTAGCTGTAACTCTACCTATACCTGTAGCTGTAATCTACCTATACCTGTAGCTGTAACTATACCTACACCTGTAGCTGCACTCTACCATACCTGTAGCTGTAACTCTACCTACACCTGTACCTGTAACTCTACTCTATACTCTGTAGCTGTAACTACTACCATACCTGTACCTGTAACTTTACCTATACCTGTAGCTGTAACTCTACCTATACCTGTACCTGTAATTCATACCCTATACCTGTAGCTGTAACTCATACCTATACCTGTAGCTGTAACCTGTACCATACCTGTAGCTGTAACTCTACCTATACCTGTAGCTGTAACTATACCTATACCTGTAGCTGTACCTATACCTGTACCTGTAACCCTATACCTGTAGCTGCTTTAACTACCCCACCCCTATACCTGTAGCTGTAACTATACCTCACTCTACTCCCATACCCAGTAGCTGTACCTTATACCCGTACCTCTACCCCTATACCTGTAGCACCACCTGTAACTCTACCCCATACCTGTAGCTGTACCCTATACCCACCTGTACCCTATACCACTCACTTATACCTGTAGCTGTACCCTATACCTGTAGCTGTACCTTATAACCGTACCACCCCAACCACTGTACCCCATACCTGTAGCTGCACCTTATACCTGCATTCCCCACCCTATACCTGTAGCTGTACCCTATACCTGTAGCTGCACCCTACACCAGCTGCAATTTTATACCTGTAGCTGTACCTCATACCTGTAGCTGCACACTCGAGCTACCATACCTGTACTCTACCCCATACCCAGCTGCACCCTATACCTGTAGCTGCAATTTACACCTGTACTGTACCTTATACCTGCACTCCCCACCATACCTGTAGCTGCACCTCTACACCTGTAGCTGTACCTATACCGTACCCTATACCTGTAGCTGCACCCCATACCTGTAGCTACCATACCCAGCTGTAATCATATACCCAGCACTCTACCCAACAAACTTCTTATACCAGCTGCATACCTCCTCACACCTAGCTGCACCCCATACCTGTAGCTGCACCATACCTGTAGCTGCACCTCTATACCCACTTTACACCTGTAGCTGTACCCTATACCCAGAGCTGAAACTCTATACCTGTACCTGTACCCTATACCTGTAGCTGTACCCTATACCTGTAGCTGTACCTTATACCTGTAGCTGCACCTATACCTGTAGCTGTACCTATACCTGTAGTTGCACCTTATACCTGTACTTACCCTACACCTGTAGCTGTAACCCTATACCTGTAGCTGTACCTTATACCTGTAGCTGTACCCCTATACCTGTACCCCATACCTGTACCCTAACTCAAAACTTATACCTGCACTAACCTGAGCCACCCTATACCTGTAGCTGTACCCCCACCTGTAGCTGCACCCACACCTGTAGCTGCACCTCCCACCCCATACCTGTAGCTGTACCCCACACCTGTAGCTGCACCCCATATACCTGTAGCTGCACCAGCTCCCACCCTATACCCCATACCTGTAGCTGCACCCTATACCTGTACCTGTACCCTATACCTAGCTGTACCCTATACCTGTACCTGTACCCCATACCTGTAGCTGTACCCCATACTCAGTATAACCTCTATACCTGTAGCTGTACCCCTATACCTGTAGCTGTACCCTATACCCGTACCTGTACCCTATACTCAGAATGCACCCTATACCTGTACCTGTGTACCCCTATACCTGTAGCTACCCTATACCTGTAGCTGCACCTTACCTGTAGCTGCTGTACCCTATACCTGTAGCTGCACCCTATACCTGTAGCTGTACCTTATACCTGTACCTGTACTCCCCATACCTGTAGCTGCAACCTATACCTGTAGCTGTACCTATACCTGTAAGAAACTATACCTGTAGCTGCACATAACTTGCACTCCACACCCAGAGCTGTACCTTATACCTGTACCCTATACCTGTAGCTGTACCCTATACCTGTACACCTATACCTGCACCCTATACCCAGTAGCTGTACCCTATACCTGTAGCTGTACCCTATACCTGTACCTGCACCCTATACCTGTACCTGACCCATACCCAAGGTACCCATACCTGTACCTGTACCCTATACCTGTACCTGCACCCCTATACCTGTAGCTGTACCCTATACCTGTACCTGCACCCTATACCTGTAGCTGTACCCTCATACCTGTAGCTGTACCCTATACCTGAATCTGTACCTCCCATAATCTGCCTGCACCCATGCCTGTACCTCAACCCATACCCAGCTGGCACCTATACCTGTAGCTGCACTTATACCTGTAGCTGCAATCTACACCTGTACCTGTACCCTACACCTGTAGCTGTACCCTATACCTGTACCTCTACTCCCATACCTGTAGCTGTAACTTATACCTGTACCCTTACACCTGTAGCTGTAACTTATACCTGTAGCTGTACCCCATACCTGTACCTGCAATCTATACTCAGAAGCTGCATCTCTATACCTGTAGCTGCACCCTATACCTGTACCTGTACCTGTAACTCTATAACTGCTCATACCTGTACCCTACACCTGTAGCTGCACTACACCTGTAGCTGTACCCTATACCAGCCTGCACCTGACCTCACCCCATACCCAGTTGCAACTTATACCTGTACCTGCACCCCATACCTGTACCTGTACCCCATACCTGTACCTGCACCACACCTGTAGCTGCACCTCACACCTGTAGCTGCACCCCATACCTGTACCTGTACCCCATACCTGTACCTGTACCCCATACCTGTAGCTGTACCCTATACCCAACACCAAGCACCTGTAGCTGTACCCATACCTGTACCTGTAATCTATACCTGTAGCTGTACCCTATACCTGTAGCTGCACCCCTATACCTGTACCTGTACCCTATACCTGTACCTGTACCCTATACCTGTAGCTGCACCCCATACCTGTACCCCTATACCTGTACCTGCACCTATACCTGTACCCACCCTATACCTGTACCTGCACCCCACACCTGTAGCTGCACCCCACACCTGTAGCTGTACCCTATACCTGTACCTGCACCCCATACCTGTACCTGTACCCTATAATTACTGTACCCTATACCTGTAGCTGCACACCTGTACCTGACCCCATACCTGTACCTGTACCCCATACCTGTACCTGTACCCTATACCTGTAGCTGTACCCTATACCTGTACCTGTACCCAACCTGTACCTGTACCCCTATACCTGTAGCTGCACCCTATACCTGTACCTGTACCTGTACCCTATACCTGTAGCTGCACTTATACCTGTGGCCTGCACCCAAAATTCACACCTGTAGCTGTACCCTATACCTGTACCTGTACCCTATACCTGAGCCTGTAATTCTATACCTGTAGCTGTACTTACAACTACTATTATCGTCTATGTCACTGTGTTTACCCCGTTTTTGGTGTATGGTTGTGTGTGGTATATAAGAAGTAATAATTTTGTGGTTCTATTTCGCTTTGATGTCCTTTGTGTCGCCGCTTACACTTGTACCCCAGTAAGAAGGCTCATTGACGTAATTTCCGTTGTGTCTCAATCATTCGCCGTATATATATTATTGTTTGTTGTTATTATTATTGTTTGTTGTTATTATGATTATATATATTATTAATATTTGTTATTATTTATTATTATTATTCTTGCTATTATTTGTTATTATTTTACTACTACTGTTATTATTAGAATTATTATTTTATTTTATTTGCTACTATTATTATTATTATTATTATTATTATTATTTTTTTTTTTTTATTATTATTTTATTATTTTTATTATTATTATTATTATTTGATTATTATTATTATTTATGGTTATAAATATTATATTTTTTGACAGGGTTTTTTATTCCATTTTGGTAAACTTTCTAAGGAGAGGGAAGGATAAGGGAGGGATAGAGGGAGGAAACAAGGTGAAGAGGGGTAGGGAGAAAGGGACGGAAAGATGGAGAGAGAGAGAGAGAAAAAGAGAGAAGTAGGCCCCGAGACGAGGTGGTAGCGGTGGTGGTGTGGTGGAGGTGAACAATGGACGTCACTCTCACCCCTCTCTCAGTGCCTCTCACTTCCCCTCACCGCCCCCCCCACCCCTTGTTATTTTACCCCACCCTCTTGTGACGTCACGGTGTAGCTTCATTATTCGGCACAGGTTAACGAGAACCCGTGCCGTTGAACCGATAATCGAAATGTTAACTTAGATCACCGATTACAAGGTTTAGAAAATATCGGTTAATGGGATAATAGATTAAGGGAAGGATTCAGAGGTTAAATTACTTAGTATACCGGTTAATTAAGAATCTAGTTATAGTTATTCAGTCTTTTAACATCTGAATTTGAGTTAATTAACCGGGTATTCAATATCTCGATTAAAGTCGTAAATTCAGATTGTGTATAATCTATTCTGAATTAGGACATTAGTTAATTGTATTCCAAATTAGCCCAGTTAATTGTATTCTAAATTTAGCACTGTTGTATTCTGCTAGGGCTCCAGTTAATTGTATTCTAAGTTAGGCCCAGTTCATTGTATTCTAAGTTAACTCCCCAGTTCATTGTATTCTAAGTTAGGCCCAGTTCATTGTATTCTAAGAAATCCCAGTTAATTGTATTCTAAATTTGGCCCAGTTAATTGTATTCTAAGTTAGGCCCAGTTAATTGTATTCTTAGTTAGCCTCAGTTAATTGACTTCGTTAGCCCAGTTCATTGTATTCTAAGTTAACCTCAGTTCATTGTATTCTAAGTTAGCCTCAGTTCATTGTATTCTAAGTTAGGCCCAGTTCATTGTACTTTTAAGAAAGCCCAGAATTGTATTCTGCAAGTTCAGCTCATTGTATTCTAAGCTACTCAGTTAATTGACTTCTAAGTTAGGCCCAGTTCATTGTATTCGAGGTTAACCTCAGTTCATTGTATCTTGTTAGCCTCAGTTCATTGTATTCTGCTAAGCCCAGTTAATTGTATTCTAAGTTAGGCCCAGTTCATTGTATTCTAAGTTAGGCCCAGTGCTAATTGTATTCTAAGTTAGGCTCAGTTAATTGTATTCTAAGTTAGCCTCAGTTCATTGTATTCTAAGTTAGGCCCAGTTAATTAGACAGAGGTTGATTAGAGTCTAAGTTATGTTCTAAGTTATGGCACAGTTAATCAGATTCTGAGTTAGGACGAGAGCTGATCAGAATATGTGAGGGCAGTGGTTATTTAGAATTTAAGTTAAGTTAATGTAGGTTAGAGTGTTAGGTTATGTTAGGTTAGTCAGGTTAGGTTATGTTAAGTTAATTTAGTTTTGGTTAAGTTAGGTCAGGTTAAAATAGGTTGGTTAAGTTAGGTCAAAATAGGACAGATAACAGAGAGACAGAGAGATAAGGGCAGCCACAAACAGAGAGACAGAGAGATAAGGGAGCCACAAACAGAGACAGAGAGATAAGGACAGACACAAACAGAGAGACAGAGAGATAAGGACAGACACAGAGAGACAGAGAGATAAGGAGACACAAACAGAGAGAGACAGAGAGATAAGAACAGACACAAACACAGAGAGACAGAGAGATAAGAACAGACACAAACAGAGAGACAGAGAGATAAGGACAGACACAAACAGATAGACAGAGAGATAAGAACAGACACAAACAGAGACAGAGAGATAAGAACAGACACAACAGAGAGAGACAGAGAGATATGACAGCCACAAACAGAGAGAGAGACAGAGAGATAAGAACAGACACAGAGAGACAGAGATAAGAACAGACACAAACAGAGAGACAGAGAGATAGGACACCACAAACAGAGAGACAGAGAGATAAGGACAGACACAAACAGAGAGACAGGAGAGACACAGGCATTTATCCCCGCTACTGCCGTCAAAAGGTGTGTTTATGTCGAACAACTCTGTCAGTCAATTAACCTGCCTGACACCTGTGCTCACTATAACTCGTGGGCCAGTGGGGGGGAGGGAAGGAAGGAGGGAGGGGGAGAGGGGAGGGAAGGAGGAAGGGAAGGGAGGAAGGTGGGAGAAGAGGAGAGGAGGGAAGTAAGAAGGAGGAGAGGTAGGAAGGGGTGGGAAGGAAGAAGGAAAGAAAGGAACGAATGAGAGAGGGAAGGAGGGAGGAAGAGAGGAAGGATGGGAGAGAGAGATGAAGGGAAGGAGGAGTGATGAGAGAGAGAAAAAAAAAAAAAAAAAAAGAGAGAGAGAGGATCATCCAACAGGTGTACAAGGCTACTCAATTCATTATGGAACTTTGCAAAATATACTTATGGTCATCCATTGTTTAATTTACACCTCCTCCACCCCCCCTTTCTCTCTCTCTCTCCATCTGTTTATCTTCCTATTATCTCTCTCCCTTTATTACACTCTCTCATTAAGTGTGTTCCAATCTATCCATTTGCGACGACAACGAATTGTCTCTCTATGTCTTCCTCTCTTTCTTATCCCCACCTTTCCTTTGTCTCTTTTTCCACCTTTCCCTTCCTATCTCCCTACCTCTGTCCCTCTTCCTTTCTTTTTTTTTCTGTTCCCATTTATATGTCATCTCTCCATTTATCCACCTTTCTCTTTTCTCTCCTTCTACCTTTCCTCCCTTTAACTTTTCCACGCCTTTCTCTCATTCCTCCCTGTCTTTCCCTTTCCATATCTTTCCATCTTTCCTTCTTCCCTTTTTACATTTCTCCTTCTATCTGTTCACCTTTCCTTCCTCCCCCCCCTTCCACCTCCCTTCCTTCTCCCTTCCATCTTTCCTTCTTTCCCTATTTCATTTCTTCCTTTTATCTACCTACCATTTTTTTACCTGTATTCTCCCTCCTCCCTCCCCTCCCTCCTCCTTCCTTCCTTCCTTCCCCCTCCTCCTCCTTCCTTCCTTCCTTCCCTCCTCTCTTCTTCCCTTCCTCCCTCCCTCCTTCCTCCCTCCTCCTCCCTCCTCCCTCCCTTCCTCTTCCTCCCTCCTTCCCTCCTTTCTTCTCCTTGAATCATCACAGTTCACTAAACAAAGAAGACTTGAAAGAGCTTTACATCCGGCAGGTAAAAACAACCCAAGACGCTCGACATTTACACACACACACACACACACACACACACACACACACACACACACACACACACGAGTGAGTCCTGTTTGTGTATTATTTTTCTCTCTCGGTTGACAAAGACGATAACTTCTGTGTCAAGTGTTAAACAAGAGTTGGTGTTTGTTATAGTAGTATCTCATAATTGCTATGTTCCATCCATCCATCCATCCATCCATCCATCCATCCATCTATCCATCCATCTGCCCGTCCATCCATCCATCCATCCATCCATCCATCCATCCATCCATCCATCCATCCATGCATCCATCCATCCGTCCGTCCATCCATCCATCCATCCATCCATCCCCCATCCATCCATCCATCCGTCTGTCCATCCATCCATCCATCCATCTATCCATCCATCCATCTGTCTGTCCATCCATCTGTCTCCCCATCCATCTATCCATCTATCCATCTATTCATCTATCCATCCATCCATCTATCTATCTGTCTATCTGTCTGTCTATCTATCTATCTATCTATCTATCTTAGGGTAATAGTAGTCTCGTGGGAGTTTGGAGAGTACTAGTGGTCTCGTGGGAGTTTTGTGGACTACTTGTGGTCTCGTGGGAGTTTTGGAGGAGTACTAGTGGTCTCGTGGGAGTCTTGGGGAGTACTTGTGGTCTAGGGGGTAATAGTAGTCTCGTGGGAGTCTTGTAGGAGTACTTGTGGTCTCTAGGGAGTCTTGTGAGTACTTGTGGTCTCGTGGGAGTCTTGGAGGAGTACTTGTGGTCTTAGGGGTAATAGTAGTCTCTGGGAATCTTGGAGGAGTACTTGTGGTCTCGTGGGAGTTTTAGAGGAGTACTAGTGGTCTCGTGGGAGTCTTGGAGGAGTACTAGTGGTCTCGTGGAGTTTTGGAGGAGTACTAGTGGTCTCGGGGAGTCTTGGAGGAGTACTAGTGGTCTCGTGGGAGTCTTGGAGGAGTACTAGTGGTCTCAGGAGTCTTGGAGAGTACTAGTGGTCTCGTTGGAGTCTTGGGAGTACTAGTGGTCTCGGGGGAGTCTTGGGGAGTACTAGTGGTCTCGTGGGAGTCTTGGAGGAGTACTAGTGGTCTCGTGGGAGTCTGGAGGAGTACTAGTGGTCTCGTGGAGTCTTGAGGAGTACTAGTGTGGGAGTACTAGGTTCCTGTGGGAGTACTAGTGGTCTCGTGGGAGTACTAGTGGTCTCGTGGGAGTACTAGTGGTCTCCGGATGGTATACAAGGCAGGACGTGTGTTATTGTATCCTAGTTAACATTACAATTTGTCGTAGGAACAACAACACAATGAAGACCAAAACAGACTATTTAAGAGAAGATAAGACGATGTAACTTAATTAAAACTGTGTCGGAGAAACATAAAATGACCCCACACTGATAAGCTTTTTAATAATTGTTTTCTATTTATGGAATTGGGGTCATGTGAATGTTAGTCCATCCTAGGTTATTTTATTGATGATTAAACCACCCTATTGCTACCTGGGGAAGTTAGGTTAGGTTAGGTTAGGTTAGGTTTGGTTAGGTTTGGTTAGGTTAGGTTAGGTTAGGTTAGGTTTGGTTAGGTTAGGTTAGGTTTTAGGTTAGGTTAGGTTAGGTTAACGTTAGGCGTTTCATCATCACATGAAGTAACTGGGGTGTCTAATGTTCAGGTGATCCCAAAATTGTATATATGTGGAAAAATAATTTAACGCACGTCTTACTCTATGATGAACAAGTCTGTCAAGTTTCAGGAAATTCCCAAGAAATAAGGTTATTGATTACACGAGCTGCAAACCCGTATGTGATGAATATAAATACACCGTGAATCCAGTGTTGTCACATCAACGTTCTTTAACAGGGATAAGAAAAAGATCAGATTAAGTTGTGGCCATGAAAAACGACAGTAGGAAGGGGTAGACTAGTGTGGTTTGTGTAGTCAGTGAGTCAGTAGAAAACGAGAGTCAAGGTAGTGGTGGTGGGATGGTCGTGTGGTGAGGGAGCCGTGGTGGGCGGCAGTGCCAGCCTGACTGGCATATGACAGTGGGTGTACGGGCCAGCCCCAAATTATACCTTGTGTGGGTGTATGTGTGTTATTCCGTTTATTTACTGATGTATCACCGTTATCACGATATACTATATGTGTTATATTTCGTTATCCGTCTTTTACACCACTCTACATTATTCCCAGTGTCTTCATTTTAATTAGTCCTTTACTCTATTGCAGTTATACCAATATTTTGTGTTGTTTTGCCCATTTTCTTATTATTGTTTTTTTAAATATATTATAAGTGATATTTATCTATTTATTTATGTATATTTTCATTTTTTATAGATTATTCCAGTGTTAATTCGTTCGTTTACTTATATATTTGTATTTGTTTATTATTGGTGTTCATTCATTCTTCTCTTTACTTTAGTTTTTACAATTAATTTAATTTTTTTTACCACTTAAACGGCTAGTTTATTGTACTAATTTTACTCGTCCTGTGAGTTGGTTTTTACAGTTATCATCTGTGTTTGTTATTTCCGTTCATATGTTGTATTACCGGTTTACTGTTTATTTTAAGTGCCATTCTCTTCATTCGTTTATTCATAACTATTAGTAAGTTATTTTTTGCCATTCATTCATTCAACTTCTTTGCTGAGCGATTTATTCATATCGTGTTTTTTATTTGCTTATATATTCATTTATTGATGTTATTAAGAGTATTATCAGAGCTATTCCATTCATCCGTTCATTTATCAACGTTTCTTATTCATTCTGTGTTTATTCTGAGTTGATTCGACGTTGGAATGATAATGAATAATTCAGCATTGATATAACATCCTCATAACGTAATGAATTTACTTCAATGCCACAACGTTAAATAACAAAGAATTAATTAACACAAAATCAACGTTAAAAAGTATCTGAAGACATTTTAGGCGTTGATTCTGTTTATTGACGTCTCAGAATCTGTTAGTATAATTTTTGGAGATTTTGGTATTTTGGGTGTTCTTTTTTTTACTTTTTGTGATTTACTGTATTTTTGACCATGAAGTTTTATTATCACTTATGTATTTTATAGGTATTTGGTGTTTTGTATTATGTGATTTTTCGATTTAGTTGAAACTAAGGTATATTATTATTATTATTATTATTATTATTATTATTATTATTATTATTATTATTATTATTATTATTATTATTATTATTATTATTTTATTATTATTATTATTAGAAGTAGTAGTAGTAGTATTTGACGTTATTATTATTTGTATTATTATTATTATTATGATTATTATTATTATTATTATTATTATTATTAGACTTCTTTTTCTTTCTTCCTCCTATTACTACTATTTGCTATTATTCTTATTATTATCTTAAACATTTTATTTAGTGCCTATAGAAACGCTAATGTCTCCAACTAATATTTTATCATTCATTTCACTGTGAACACTACAGTGACGCAACCATGAAAGAGTGAACATTGAAAAATTAAAATGAATTACCTGAGATGTGATGAATTGTGAACACATTTTAGTAACAGATTCATTTAGTTTATGATTGAGAAAAAAAGAGGAGATAATGATGTTATATGACACTTTAGTAGAGCTATAGTTTTTAATATGATTTTTATCTTTTATATCTGATATTTTTAACTCGTGAGAGATTAATGATACCGTGATTTTTGGAGGTTATTATTATTATTATTATTATTATTATTTTATTATTATTATCATCATCATCATCATCAATCATCATCATCATCATCATTATTATTATTATTATTATTATTATTATTATTATTATTATTATTATTATTATTATTATTATTATTATTATTATTATTATTATTATTATTATTAGTGATTATTGGTAGTAGGAGTAAAAATAAAAAAATCAGGAAAATGTGATAAACGCAAACATGGGCATTATGTATTCTAGATTGTATATTGTATTGTATTATTACTGTATTATTTTTATGGAAGATTACTTATACTCTCTCTCTCCTCTCTCTCTCACAGCCTATTCCAATCACCATCATCCCATTATCCATTCTCGTTTTTCCATCTTTCCATTCTTTTCCACCTATCAACCCTTCCATCTTTTCTCCATCCTTTACTCCTTCCTGTCCCAGCCCTTTGTTAGGCACACCGCCCAATTAACTGACTCACTGTTGGGAGAGTGAGGGAGGTGGGTGAGAGCAGAGGGGTGGGCTGGGAGAGCAGAGGAGAGAACTAGGTGAGAGCAGAGGGGTGGGCTGGGAGAGGAGAGGAGAGGGAATAAGGAGAGCAGAGGGTTGGCTGGAGCACATGTAACTGGGAACGAAGGA
>NW_024710643.1:0-2681 GCF_018991925.1 Homarus americanus | reverse complement strand
ATTTGAACAATTTCTAAAAGCCATTTGAACAATTTCTAAAAGCCATTTGAACAAGTAATAATCCAGATATCAAATTTTGGTCAACAGGTCCTTAATCAGCATGTTCAGGAGTACCTATACTGAGATTTTGAACAAAATCGATTGTATGGCCAAAAATCCTGAAAGGCATAAATAAGGCTTACGATTTTTGTCATTTTCGGCCAAAAAATAGATTTTGCTCAAAATCTCAGTATAGATACTCCTGAACATGCTGATTAAGGATCTGTTAACCAAAATTTGATATCTGCATTATTACTTATTCAAATGACTTGCAAAAGTAATTAAAATTTTCTAAAAGCCATTTGAACAATTTCTAAAAGCCATTTGAACAATTTCTAAAAGCCATTTGAACAATTTCTAAAAGCCATTTGAACAAGTAATAATCCAGATATCAAATTTTGGTCAACAGGTCCTTAATCAGCATGTTCAGGAGTACCTATACTGAGATTTTGAACAAAATCGATAGTATGGCCAAAAATCCTGTAAGGCATAAATAAGGCTTACGATTTTGTCATTTTCGGCAAAAATAAGATTTTTGCTCAAATCTCAGTATAAATACTCTGATATACGAACCAGAATTCTATTAACAAAAACGATATCATTATACTTATTCAAATAACTTAAAGTAATTAAAATTTTCTAAAAGCCATTTGAACAATTTTAAAAGCCATTTTGAACAATTTCTAAAAGCCATTTGAACAAGTAATAATCCAGATAACAAATTTTGGTCAACATGTCCTTAATCAGCATGTTCAAGAGTACCTATATTGAGATTTTGAACAAAATCGATTTTTTGGCCAAAAATCCTGTAAGGCTTAAGGCTTACGATTTTTGTCATTTTCGGCCAAAAAATAGATTTTGCTCAAAATCACAGTATAGGTGCTCCTGAACATGCTGATTAAGGATCTATTAACCAAAATTTGATATCTGCATTATTACTTATTCAAATGACTTGCAAAAGTAATTAAAATTTTCTAAAAGCCATTTGAACAATTTCTAAAAGCCATTTGAACAATTTCTAAAAGCCATTTGAACAAGTAATAATCCAGATATCAAATTTTGGTCAACAGGTCCTTAATCAGCATGTTCAGGAGTACCTATACTGAGATTTTGAACAAAATCGATTGTATGGCCAAAAATCCTGTAAGGCATAAATAAGGCTTACGATTTTTGTCATTTTCGGCCAAAAAATAGATTTTGCTCAAAATCTAAGTATAGATACTCCTGAACATGCTGATTAAGGATCTGTTAACCAAAATTTGATATCTGCATTATTACTTATTCAAATGACTTGCAAAAGTAATTAAAATTTTCTAAAAGCCATTTGAACAATTTCTAAAAGCCATTTGAACAAGTAATAATCCAGATATCAAATTTTGGTCAACAGGTCCTTAATCAGCATGTTCAGGAGTACGTATACTGAGATTTTCAACAAAATCGATTTTTTGGCCAAAAATCCTGTAAGGCTTAAGCCTTACGATTTTTGTCATTTTCGGCCAAAAAATAGATTTTGCTCAAAATCTCAGTATAGGTACTCCTAAACATGCTGATTAAGGATCTGTTAACCAAAATTTGATATCTGCATTATTACTTATTCAAATGACTTGCAAAAGTAATTAAAATTTTCTAAAAGCCATTTGAACAATTTCTAAAAGCCATTTGAACAATTTCTAAAAGCCATTTGAACAAGTAATAATCCAGATATCAAATTTTGGTCAACAGGTCCTTAATCAGCATGTTCAGGAGTACCTATACTGAGATTTTGAACAAAATCGATTGTATGGCCAAAAATCCTGTAAGGCATAAATAAGGCTTACGATTTTTGTCATTTTCGGCCAAAAAATAGATTTTGCTCAAAATCTCAGTATAGATACTCCTGAACATGCTGATTAAGGATCTGTTAACCAAAATTTGATATCTGCATTATTCTTATTCAAATGACTTGCAAAAGTAATTAAAATTTTCTAAAAGCCATTTGAACAATTTCTAAAAGCCATTTGAACAATTTCTAAAAGCCATTTGAACAAGTAATAATCCAGATATCAAATTTTGGTCAACAGGTCCTTAATCAGCATGTTCAGGAGTACCTATACTGAGATTTTGAACAAAATCGATTGTATGGCCAAAAATCATGTAAGGCATAAATAAGGCTTACGATTTTTGTCATTTTCGGCCAAAAAATAGATTTTGCTCAAAATCTCAGTATAGATACTCCTGAATATTGATATTGTTAATACTTGATATCTACGCACATCAAATGATTTGCAAAAAGTAATTAAATTTTCTAAAAGCCATTTGAACAATTTCTAAAAGCCATTTGAACAATTTCTAAAAGCCATTTGAACAAGTAATAATACAGATATCAAATTTTGGTCAACAGGTCCTTAATCAGCATGTTCAGGAGTACCTATACTGAGATTTTGAACAAAATCGATTGTATGGCCAAAAATCCTGTAAGGCATAAATAAGGCTTACGATTTTTGTCATTTTCGGCCAAAAAATAGATTTTGCTCAAAATCTCAGTATAGATACTCCTGAACATGCTGATTAAGGATCTGTTAACCAAAATTTGATATCTGCATTATTACTTATTCAAATGACTTGCAAAAGTAATTAAAATTTTCTAAAAGCCATTTGAACAA
>NW_024710642.1:0-1522 GCF_018991925.1 Homarus americanus | reverse complement strand
ATAATAACAATAATAATAATAATAATAATAATAATAATAATAATAATAAAAATAATAATAATAATAATAATAATAATAATAATAATAATAATAATAATAATAATAATAATAATAATAATAATAATAATAATAATAATAATAATAATGTGTGTGTGTGTGTGTGTGTGTGTGTGTGTGTGTGTGTGTGTGTGTGTGTGGTGTTGTGATGATGATGAGATGTAGTGATGATGATGATGATGATGATGATGATGATGATGATGATGATGTGATGATGATGATGAGATGATGAACTGATGATGATGATATGATAATGGTGATGATGGAATATATTATATATAATTATGGGTGTGTAGAGACAAAGGGGTGTGGGGTGTGAACAGACCAGTAAAACAATAGAAGCCGCTCATGACGTTACCTTTCGTTGTTCTGCCAATGGGCATCCATATTAATTAACGGTTTACACACCTGAGCAATACAGGTAACCTCTTAATTATGGGTCAGCTAACACTTACACCAACACCACACACATTCACGCCGCTACAATGCCGTCCCCAGGTGATGGATCGTGGATAGCTAAGACTCTAATGGATTATAGAGTTAACAGGTGTGTAGATTGAGAACAGTAAATATATATATATAAATTACAGGTGCGTGTGTTTGTTGAGAGCTACAGAGGTGGCAAAGTCATGATATAATATTGTATATCAAGTCCCTACAGCAATTTATATCCGGTTTTTATATAGAAAGTCGTTCCTATAATTGTTTATTATAGACATCGAGCTACATGTTATATATTTAAGATATTTAATCGGAATTTTGGTTCATAGCTACTTGTATAGGATTATAGTCAATTACACGAGGACTATGGAAGTATCAGGCCGTTAGGTCATATAGCCAAGATAATCAAGTATATAATCTAAGAGTTATAAACAAATTAGACCTTAGCAGTTATATAAACATCAGAGCTAAATAGGCGAATCAACCGTGAGTTATAAAATTAGCTCTTCCATTATGCTCCATGCTGCTAAGCCACCAGCCACAACTTACTACCAGCGAACAATTTACCCCAATCTACACGTTCCAAGGGCCACCACCTCCTCCCTCCCTCACTCACCGGATGTTCCCACACTTCGCGTCATTTTCTCAGCAGGGCGCCTCTTGATATCTGGTGAAAGCTTCTGAAAGGCATGTTAATTATTCTCATATCCAGAAAATCCATTTGTTTCTATAAATAACTGAAGACGAGTTGATGTGTGTGTGTGTGTGTGTGTGTACCGCTAGTGTATATATGTACACTTGTACAGTGTATGCCCGTACCTGCATTATTTACATTGTGTACCTGCATAAACTATATCCATGCTGAATCAAGGTGAATGTATGACGACTTTACTGAATGATAAAATTTAATAAAAACAATAAATAATCAATAAATAACCAATCTACTTGTTTGTCTGTCTGTCTATCTGTGTTTGTCTATATGTGTCTATCTGTCTGTCTGTGTGTCTGTCCTATTTCATTAAAA
>NW_024710641.1:0-11373 GCF_018991925.1 Homarus americanus | reverse complement strand
CCTAATCGAGTATAACAAAGTCCCCTGATCGAGCATAACAAAGTCCCCTGGTCGAGTATAACAAATTGCCCTGATCGAGTATAACAAATTCCCCTGACAGAGTATAACAAAGATCCCTGATCGAGTACAACAAAGGCACCTGTTCGCGTATAACAAAGGCCCCTGGTCAAGTATAACAAAGTCCCCTGATCGAGTATAACAAAGTCCCCTGATCGAGTATAACAAAGTTCCCTCATCGAGTATAACAAAGACCCCTGATCGAGTATAACAAAGTCCCCTGTTCGAGAATTACAAAGGCCCCTGGTCAAGTATAACAAAGTCCCCTGATCGAGTATAACAAAGTCCCCTGATCGAGTATAACAAAGACCCCTGGTTGAGTATAACAAAGTCCCCTGATCGAGTATAAAAAAAGCCCCCCTGGTCGAGTTTAACAAAGTACCCTGGTCGAGTATAAGAAAGTCCCATTATCGAGTATAACAAATGCACCTAATCGAGTATAATAAAGGCCCCTGGTCGAGTATAACATAGTCCCCTGATCGAGTAAAACAAACACCCCTGATCGAGTATAACAAACTCCCCTGATCGAGTATAAGAAACCCGCCTGATCGAGTATAACAAATTCCCCTGATCGAGTACAACAAAGTTCCCTGATCGAGTATAACAAAGCTCCCTCATCGAGTATAACAAAGTCCGCTGGTCGAGCATAACAAAGTCCCCTGATCGAGTATACACAAATCCCTCTGATCGAGTATAACAAAGCCCCCTGATTGAGTATGAAAAACGCCTCCTTGTTGAGTATAACAAAGTCCCCTGGTCGAGTATAACAAAGTCCCATTATCGAGTAAAACAAAGGCCCCTGATTGAGTATAACAAAGGCCCATGGTCGAGTATAACAAAGTCCCCTAATCGAGTTTAACAAAGTCACCTGATCGAGTATAACAAAGCCCCCTGATTGAGTATGAAAAAAGCCCCCTTGTTGAGTATAACAAAGTCCCCTGGTGGAGTATAACAAAGTCCCATTATCGAGTTTAACAAAGTCCCCTGATCGAGTTTAACAAAATCGAGTATAACAAAGCCCCCTGATTGAGTATGAAAAAAGCCCCCTTGTTGAGTATAACAAAGTCCCCTGATCGAGTATAACAAAGCCCTCTGATCGAGTATAACAAAGCCCCCTGATTGAGTATGAAAAAAGCCCCCTTGTCGAGTATAACAAAGTCCCCTCGTTGAGTATAACAAAGTCCCATTATCGAGTAAAACAAAGGCCCCTGATCGAGTATAACAAAGTCCCCTGATCGAGTATAACAAAGTCCCCTGATCGAGTATAACAAAGTCTCCTGATCGATAATAACAAAGTCCCCTCATCGAGCATAACAAAGTCCCCTGATCGAGTATGAGAAAGGCCCCTAATTGAATATAACAAAGTCCCTAGTCGAGTACATAAAAAGTCCCCTAATCGAGTATAACCAAGTCCCCTGATCGAGTATAACAAAGTCCCCTGATCTAGTAAGACAAAGGCCCTTGGTCGAAAATAACAAGGTCCCCTGATCGAGTATAACAAAGTCTGCTGATCGAGTACAACAAAGGCCCCAGGTCGAGTATAACAAAGTCTTCTGATCGAGTGTAACAAAGTCCCCTGATCGAGTATAACAAAGTTCCCAGATGGAGTATAACAAAGCCCCCTGATCGAGTATAACAAAGTCCCCTCATCTAGTATAAGAAAGTCAACTGGTCGAGAATAACAAATTCCCCTGATCGAGTATAACAAATTCCCCAGATCGAGTATAAAAAAGTTCCCTGATCGAGTATAACAAAGTCTCCTGATCGAGTATAACAAAGTTTCCTGATCGAGTATAACAAAGTCCCCTGATCGAGTATAACAAATTCCACTGATCGAGTATAACAAAGCCCTCTTGTCGAGTATAAGAAAGTCCCCTGGTTGAGTATATCAGAGTCCCATTATCGAGTATAACAAAGGCCCCTGATCGAGTATAACAAAGGCCCCTGGTCGAGTATCACAATGTCCTCTGATCGAGTATAACAAAATCCCATGAACGAGTATAACAAAGACCACAGATCGAGTAAAGCAAACACCCCTGATCGAGTATAACAATGCCCCCTGATCGAGTATAAGAAAGGCCCCTGATCGAGTATAAAAACGCCCCCTGGTCAAGTATAACAATGTCCCCTAATCGAGTATAACAAAGTCCCCTGATCGAGTATAACAAAGTCCCCTGATCGAGTATAACAAAGTCCTCTGATCGAGTATAGCAAAGTCCACTGATCGAGTATAACAAACATTCCTGATCGAGTATAACAAAGCTCCCTGATCGAGTATAACAAAGTCCCCTGATCGAGTATGACAAAGTCCCTTGATCGAGTATAACAAAGTCCCCGGTTCGAGTATAACAAAGTTTCTAATTGAGTATAACAAAGACCCCCCTCGTCCAGTATAACAAAGTCCCCTGGTCGAGTATAACAAAGTCCCCTTATCGAATATAAAAAGGCCCTTGATCAAGTATAACAAAGTCCCCTAATTGAGTATAACAAAGTCCCCTCGTCGAGTATAACAAAGAACTCTGATCGAGTATAAGAAAGCCCCCTGATCGCGTGTAAAAAAATCCCCCTGGTCGAGTATAACAAAGTCCCCTGGTCGAGTATAACAAAGTCCCTTTATCGAGTATAACAAAGGCCCCTGATCGAATATAACAAAGGCCCCTGGTCGAGTATAACAAAGTCCCCTGATCGAGTATAACAAATTCCCCTGATCGAGTATAACAAAGTCCCCTGATCGATTATAACAAAGTCCCCTGATCGCGTAAAACAACCACCCCTGATCGAGTATAATAAAGTCCGCTGATCGAGTATGACAAAGTCCCCTGATCGAGTATAACAAAGTTCCCTGTACGAGTATAACAAAGTTTCTAATTGAGTATAACAAAGCCCCCTCGTCGAGTATAACAAAGTCCCCTGATCGGGTATAACAAAGTCCCCTGATCGAGTATAAAAAAGTACCCTGAGTGAGAATAACAAAGTCCCCTGATCGAGTATAACAAAGCCCTCTCATCGAGTATAGCAAAGCCCATGATCGGGTATAACAAGGTCAACTGATCGAGTATAATAAGGCCCTCTGATCGAGTATAACAAAGCCCCCTCATCGAGTATAACAAAGACCCCCAATCGAGTATAACAAAGTCCCCTGACCGAGCATAACAAAGACCCCTGATCGAGTATAACAAAGTCCCCTGGTCGAGTATAACAAAGTCCCCTGATCGAGTATAATAAGGCCCTCTGATCGAGTATAACAAAGCCCCCTCATCGAGTATAACAAAGTGCCTTGGTCAAGTATAACAAAGTCTCCAGATCGAGTATAACAAAGCCCTCTCATCGAGTATAACAAAGCCCCCTGATCGAGTATAAAAAAGCCCTGTTGTCGAGTATAACAGAGTCCTATTACCGAGTATAACAAAGGCCTCTGATCGAGTATAACAAAGGCCCCTGGTCGAGTATAACAAAGTCCCCTGATCGAGTATAACAAAGTGCCCTGGTCGAGAATAACAAATTCCCCTGATCGAGTATAACAAATTCCCCTGATCGAGTATAACCAAGTGCCCTGGTCGAATATAACAAAGTCCCCTGATCGAGTATAGCAAAGTTTCCTGATCGAGTATAACAAAGCCCCATAATCGAGTATAAGAAAGTCCCCTGGTCGAGTATAACAAAGTCCCCTGATCGAGTATAACAAAGCCATCTGATCGAGTATAACAAAGCCCCCCGAACGAGTATAAAAAAGTCCCCTGGTCGAGTATAACAAAGTCCTCTGATCGAGTATAACAAAGGCCTCTGAACTAGTAGAACAAAGCCCTGTGATCGAGTATAACAAAGTTCCTTGATCTAGTATAACAAAGCCCCCTGATCGAGCATTACAGAGCCCTCTGATCGAGTATAACAAATCCCCCTGATCGAGGATAAAAAAAGCCCCCTGGTCGAGTATAACAAAGTTCCCTAGTCGAGTATAACAAAGTCCCAATATCGAGTGTAACAAAGGCCCCTGATCGAGTATAACAAAGGCCCCTGGTCGAGTATAACAAAGTCCCCTGATCGAGTATAACAAAGTGCCCTGACCGAGTATAAGAAAGTCCCATGCACGAGTATAACAAAGCCCCCTGATAGAGTAAAACAAACACCCCTGATCGAGTATAACAAAGTGCCCTGATCGAGTATAACAAAGTTCCCTGATCCAGTATAACAAAGGCCACTAATGGAGTATAACAAAGGCCCCTGATCGAGTAAAACAAAGGCCCTTGATCGAGTATAACAAAGTCCCCTGATCGAGAATAACAAAGTCGTCTCATGGAGCATAACCAAGCCCTGTCATCGAGTATAACAAAGCCCTCTGATCGAGTATAACAAATTCCCATGATCGAGAATAACAAAGTCCCCTCATCGAGCATATCAAAGCCCCCTGATCGAGTATAAGAAAGGCCCCTGATTGAATATAACAAAGTCCCTAGTCGAGTATATACAAAGTCCCATTATCGAGTATATCAAAGTCCTCTGATCGAGTATAACAAAGCCCTCTGATCGAGTATAACAAAGCCCCCTGATCGAGTATAAGAAGAGCCCCCTAGTCGAGTATAACAATGTCTCCTGGTCGAGTATAACAAAGTCCCATTATCGAGTATAACAAAGTCCCTGTTCTAGTATAACAAAGTCCCCTGATCGAGTATAACACAGTCCCTGGTCGAGTATAACAAAGTCACCTGATCGAGTATAACAAAGTCCCATGATCGAGTATAACAAAGTCCCATAATCAGAATAACAAAGTCCCCTGATCGAGTGTAACAAAGTCCCCTTTTGTGGTATAACAAAGTCCCTTGATGAAGTATAACAAAGTCCCGTACTCGAGTATAACAAAGTCCCCTGATCGAGTATAACAAAGGCCCCTGGTCGAGTATAACAAATTCCCCTGATCGAGTACAACAAAATCCCCTAATCGTGTATAACAAAGTTCCCTGATCGAGTATAACAAAGCCCCTCATCGAGTATAACAAAGTCCCTTGGTCAAGTATAACAAAGTCCCCTGATCGAGTATAACAAAGCCCTCTGATCGAGTATGAGAAAGCCCCCTGATTGAGTATTAAAAATGCCCCTTGGTCGAGTATATCAAAGTCCCCTGGTCGAGTATAACAAAGTCCCATTATCGAGTAAAACAAAGGCCCCTGATCGAGTATAACAAACGCCCCTGGTCGAGTATAACAAAGTCCCCTGATCGAGTTTAACAAAGTCACCTGTTCGAGTATAACAAAATCCCCTGATCGAGTATAACAAAGTCCCCTGATCGAGTATAACAAAGTCCCGTAATTGAGTATAACAAAGCCCCCTCGTCGAGCATAACAATGTCCCCTGGTCGAGTAAACAAAGTCCCCTGATCGAGTATACCAAAGCCCTCTGATCGAGTATAAGAAAGTCACCCAAATCGAGTATAAAAAAGCCCTCTGGTCGAGTTTAACAAAGTCCCATGATCGAGTATAACAAAGGCCCCAAATCGAGTATAACAAAGGCCCCTGTCCAAGCAATAACAAATACCCCTGATCGAGTATAACAAAGTCCCCTTATCGAGTATAACAAAGTCCCCTAATTGAGTAGAACAAAGCCCCCTCGTCGAGTATAACAAAGTCCCCTGGTCGAGTATAACAAAGTCCTCTGATCGAATATAACAAAGCCCTCTGATCGAGTACAACAAAGCTTCCTCATTTAGTATAAAAAAGCCCTTTGGTCGAGTATAACAAAGTCCCATTATCGAGTGTAACAAAGGCCCCTGATCGAGTATAACAAAGGCCCCCTAATCGAGTACAACAAAGTATCCTGATCGAGTATAACAAAGTCCCCTTATCGAGTATAACAAAGTCCCCTGGTCGAGTATAACAAAGTCCGCTGATTAAGTATAACAAAGCCCCCTGATCGAGTATAACAATGTCCCCTGATCGAGTATAACAAAGTCCCCTGGTCGAGTATAACAAAGTCCCCTGATTGAGTATAGCAAAGCCCCCTGATCGAGTATAACAAATTCCCCTGATCGAGTATAACAAAGTTCCCTGATCGAGTATAACAAAACCCCCCGATCGAGTATAAAAAATTCCCTGGTCGAGTATAACAATGTCCCCTGGTCGAGTATAACAAAGTCCCATGATCGAATATAACAAAGCCCCCTAATCGAATATAACAAAGCCCCCTCGTCGAAAATAATAAAGTCCCCTGGACGAGTATAAGAAAGGCCTCTGGTCGAGTATATCAAATTCCCTGATCGAGTATAACAAATTCCCCTGATCGAGTATAACAAAGTTCCCTGATCGATTATAACAAAGCCCCCTCATCGAGTATAACAAAGTCCCCTGGTCGAGTATAACAAATTCCCCTGATCGAGTATAACAAAGCCCTCTGATCGAGTATAAGAAAGCCCCTTGATCGAGTATGAAAAAGCCCCTGGTCGAGTATAACAAAGTCCCCTGGTTGAGTATAACAAAGTCTCATTAACGAGTAAAACAAAGGCCCCTCGTCCAGAATAACAAAGTCCCTGGTCGAGCATAACAAAGTCCCCTGATCGAGTATAACAAAGCCCTCTGATCGAGTATAACAAAGCCCCCTCATCGAGTATAAAAATGCCCTCTGGTCGAGTATAACAAAGTCCCATGATCGAGTAAAACAAAGGCCCCGAATCGAGTATAACAAAGGCCCCTGTCCAAAAAATAACAAATTCATCCTAATCGAGTATAACAAAGTCCCCTAATTGAGTATACAAAGCCCCCTCGTCGAGTATAACAAAGTCCCTTGGTCGAGTATAACAAAGTCCCCTGATCGAGTAAAAACAAAGCCCTCTAATCGAGTACAACAAAGCCCCCTCATCGAGTATAAAAAAGCCCTCTGGTCGAGTATAACAAAGTCCCATTATCGAGTGTAACAAAGGCCCCTGATCGAGTATAACAAAGGCCCCCGAATCGAGTACAACAAAGTACCCTGATCGAGAATAACAAAGTCCCCTGATCGAGTATAACAAAATCCCCTGGTCGAGTATAACAAATTCCCCTGATCGAGTATAACAACGTCCCTGATCGAGTATAACAAAGCCCCCTAATCGAGTATGAAAAAGCTCCCTGGTCGAGTATAACAATGTCCCCTGGTCGAGTATAACAAAGTCCCATGATCGAATATAACAAAGGCTCCTTATCGAGCAGAACAAAGGCCCCTGGTCGAGTATAACAAAGTCCCCTGATTGAGTATAAGAAAGTCCCCTGATCGAGTATAAGAAAGGCCCCTGATCGAGTATAACAAAGTCCCCTGATCGAGTATAACAAAATCCCATGGTCGAGTATAACAAAGTTCCCTGATCGAGTATTACAAAGCCCCCTGATCGAGTATAACAAAGTCCCCTGGTTGAGTATAACAAAGTCTCATTAACGAGTAAAACAAAGGCCTCCTCGTCGAGCATAACAAAGTCCCATGATCGAGCATAACAAAGGCCCCTGGTCGAGTATAATAAAGTCCTGATCGAGTATAAGAAAGGCCCCTGATCGAGTATAACAAAGGCCCCTAATCGAGTATAACAAAGTTCCCTGATCGAGTATTACAAAGCCCCTGATCAGGTATAACAAAGTCCCTGGTCGAGTATAACAAAGTCCCTGATCGAATATAAAAAGCCCTCTGATTGAGTATAACAAAGTCCCCTGATTGAGTATAATAAAAAGCCCCCTGGTCGACTATAACAAAGTCCCTTGGTCGAGTATAACAAAGGCCCCTGATCGAGTATAACAAAGGCCCCCGAATCGAGTACAACAAAGTACCCTGATCGAGAATAACAAAGTCCCCTGATCGAGTATAACAAAATCCCCTGGTCGAGTATAACAAATTCCCCTGATCGAGTATAACAAAGTCCCTGATCGAGTATAACAAAGTCCCATTATCGAGTATAACAAAGGCCCCTGATCGAGTATAACAAAGGCCCCGGGTCGAGTATAACAAAGACCCCTGATCGAGTATAACAAAGTCCACTGATCGAGTATAACAAACACCCCTGATCGAGTATAACAACGTTCCCTGATCGAGTATAAAAAAGTCCCCTGATCGAGTATGACAAAGTCCCTTGATCGGGTATAACAAAGTCCCCCGTTCGAGTATAAAAAAGTTTCTAATTGAGTATAACAAAGCCCCCTCGTCGAGTATCACAAAGTCCCCTGGTCGAGTATAACAAAGTCCCCTTATCGTATATAAAAAGGCCCTTGATCAAGTATAACAAAGTCCCTTAATTGAGTATAACAAAGCACCCTCATCGAGTAAAACAAAGTCCCCTCGTCGAGTATAACAAAGCCCCCTGATCGAGTATATGAAAGCCCCCTGATCGCGTGTAAAAAAGCCCCCTGGTCGAGTATAACAAAGTCCTCTGGTCGAGTATAACAAAGTCCCTTTATCGAGTATAACAAAGGCACCTGATCGAGTATAACAAAATCCCCTGGTCGAGTATAACAAATTCCCCTGATCGAGTATAACAAAGTCCCTGATCGAGTATAACAAAGTCCCATTATCGAGTATAACAAAGGCCCCTGATCGAGTATAACAAAGGCCCCGGGTCGAGTATAACAAAGTCCCCTGATCGAGTATAACAAAGTCCACTGATCGAGTATAACAAACACCCCTGATCGAGTATAACAACGTTCCCTGATCGAGTATAAAAAAGTCCCCTGATCGAATATGACAAAGTCCCTTGATCGGGTATAACAAAGTCCCCCGTTCGAGTATAACAAAGTTTCTAATTGAGTATAACAAAGCCCCTTCGTCGAGTATCACAAAGTCCCCTGGTCGAGTATAACAAAGTCCCCTTATCGTATATAAAAAGGCCCTTGATCAAGTATAACAAAGTCCCCTAATTGAGTATAACAAAGCACCCTCGTCGAGTAAAACAAAGTCCCCTCGTCGAGTATAACAAAGCCCCCTGATCGAGTATAACAAAGCCCCCTGATCGCGTGTAAAAAAGCCCCCTGGTCGAGTATAACAAAGTCCCCTGGTCGAGTATAACAAAGTCCCTTTATCGAGTATAACAAAGGCACCTGATCGAGTATAACAAAGGCCCCTGGTCGAGTATAACAAAGTCCCCTGATCGAGTATAACAAAATCCCCTGATCGAGTATAACAAAGTCCCCTGATCGAGTATAACAAAGTCCCCTGATCGCGTAAAACAAACACCCTTGTTCGAGTATAACAAAGTCCCCTAATCGAGTATGACATTGTCCCCTGATCGAGTATAACAAAGTTCCCTAATCGAGTATAACAAAAGACCCTGATCGAGTATAACAAGGTCCCTGGTCGAGTATAACAAAAGTCCCCTGATCGAGTATAATAAGACCCTCTGATCGAGTATAACAAAGCCCCTACCAGTATAACAAAGGCCTCTAATCGAGTATAACAAAGTCCCAAAGTGATTACATGTTAAAGACCGATCGAGTATACCAAAACCTCTGGTCGAGAACAAAGTCCTGATCGAGAATGATAAGGCCCTCTTATTCAGGCACAAAGCCCCTGACGCATAACAAAGTCCTATCGAGTACAAATATAGGCCCTGATCGATTATAACAAAGACCCCTAATCGAGTATAACAATGTCCCCTGATCGAGCAATACAAAGTCCCCTGGTCGAGTATAACAAATTCCCCTGATCGAGTACAACAAATTCCCCTAATAGAGTATAACAAAGATCTTTGATCGAGTACAACAAAGGCCCCTGTTTGAGTATAACAAAGGCCCCTGGTGAAGTATAACAAAGTCACCTGATCGAGTATAACAAAGTCCCCTGATCGAGTACAACAAAGTTCCCTGTTCGAGTATAACAAAGACCCCTGATCGAGTATAACAAAGTCCCCTGGTCGAGTATAACAAAGTCCCCTGATCGAGTATAAAAAAAGCCCCCTGGTCGAGTTTAACAAAGTCCCCTGGTCGAGTATAAGAAAGTCCCATTATCGAGTATAACAAAGGCACCTAATCGAGTATAATAAAGGCCCCTGGTCGAGTATAACAAAGTCCCCTGATCGAGTAAAACAAACACCCCTGATCGAGTATAACAAAGTCCCCTGATCGAGTATAAGAAACCCGCCTGATCGAGTATAACAAAGTCCCCTGATCGAGTATAACTAAGTCCCCTGATCGAGTATAACAAAGTCCCCTGATCGAGTATAACAAAGATCTCTGATCGAGAATAACAAAGTCCCCTCATCGAGCATAACAAAGCCCCTTGTCGAGTATAAGAAAGGGCCCTGATTGGATATAACAAAGTCCCTAGTCGAGTACAACAAAGGCCCCTGTTTGAGTATAACAAAGGCCCCTGGTCAAGTATAACAAAGTCACCTGATCGAGTATAACAAAGTCCCCTGATCGAGAATAACAAAGTTCCCTGATCGAGTATAACAAAGTCCTTCTAAACGATTATAACAAAGGCCCCTGATCAAGTATAACAAAGCCCCCTGATCGAGTATAACAAAGCCCCCTAATCGAGTATAACAAAGTCCCTTGATCAAGTTTAACAAAGTCCCCTGAACGAGTATAACAAAGTCCCCTGATCGAGTATAACAAAGTCCCCTAATCGGGTATAACAAAGGCCCCTGATCGAGTATAACAAAGTTTCCTGATCGAGTAAAACAAAGCCCCCTGATCGAGTATAACAAAGACCCCTGATCGAGTATAACAAAGTCCCGTGAACCAGTATATAACAAAGCCCCTGGATCGAGTATAACAAAGCCCCTGATCGAGTATAACAAAAGTCCCCTGATCGCTTCTAACAAAGTCCCCTGAACGAGTATATAACAAAGTCCCCTGATCGAGTATAAACAAAGTCCCCTAATCGGGTATAACAGCACCCCGATCGAGTATAACAAAGTTTCCTGATCGAAAGCAAAACAAAAGCCCCTGATTCCATAACAAAGACCCCTGATCGAGTATAACAAAGTCCCCTGATCGAGTAAAACAAAGCCCCTGATCGAGTATAACAAAGTCTCCTGATCGAGTATAACAAAGTCCCCTGATCGAGTATAACAAAGGCCCCTGATCGAGTTTAACAAAGGTCCCTCATCGAGTATAACAAAGTCCCCTGGTCGAGAATAACAAAGGCCCCTGATCGAATATAACAAAGGCGCCTGAACGAGTATAACAAAGGCCCCTGATCGAGGATAACAAAGTTCCCTGATCGAGTATAACAAAGCCCACTGATCGAGTATAACAAAGTCCCTCTCATCGAGAAGAAGAAAGTCCCCTGATCGAGTATAACAAAGCCCCCTCATCAAGTATAACATAGGCCCCTGATCGAGTATAACAAAGACCCCTGGTCGAGTATAAC